>NC_067138.1:57180157-57407657 GCF_903995435.1 Acomys russatus
ATAAGAAAGAAAACTGGATGCAGAGGCAGAGAGGGAGGGGGCAGAGGTGGGTCCTCAAGGAGCTGGTGCCAGCTCTTTCCAGTCCTTGTCCTTTGCCCTTCAGGTCATTTCCTTGGCTGAGACCAAAGTGGTCTTCTCGGTAGGGTGGTCCTCATTGCTTGGCACACTATCCGCTCTCTGTAGAGCTCAGCCTGCGTGGCGTCAGCTCTACACACCCTCTTCTGAGAGCCAAAGCTCAGATTTCCAGCTGAGCCCAGAGGGTTTCTAGGCACAGGGGGGCGGAGTCTGAAAGGTCCTGGGATCAGCTCCTCCCACAAGGAAGAGGGGATAGGGAAACTGAGTCAAGATGGAGTTCTGGCTGGTGATCTCAGTACCTGGAGCAACTTTTCTTCACTGGGCTGGGCAAAGCAGGGCAGCTATGGTTCTGCAGGCTTGGAGACACGGAAATAAGATACAAGAACCATGCCTGACAGAGCTTAGCCCTCTAGAGCCTCTGCCCTCAGCCACCAGCAGCTGGCAAAAGTCCCAATGGCTGCTTTCGCCTCCTGCCTCCACTCTGCTTCCACTGCCAGCTCATCTGGAAGTTTGTTTCACTGGGTGCGGCGTACAGCTGCAGCTTTTCACCTTCTATACCCTCTGCCATCCTCTCCCGGCCCTCATCCCCGAGGGCTACCATGCCTGCACCCTAAGCTTCAGCGACCATACTATTTGCTATTTCCAAGCACCCTTTGCATCCTGTTCACCATGAATTCGCTCCGACCACTCAGTCTGTGAACCACCTAACCCTGCATCCTGGCTCCGAGACCCATGCAGTGGGAGCCCCTCCTTGCTCTGTGCCTGCTAAAGGCAGCTTCCTGATGCCTCCTTGTTTGTCCATCTGTCCTCACAGGGCAGCCAGTGAGAAGCCCAGCTCAAACTTCAACTGGACCAGTCCTATTCAGGGAAGGAGCTCAACCTAAGGACCAAACAGTTGAGTGACAGAGATGAATGTACCCTGAAGAGTCCTCACACTGTGGGAACCATATTTGGTGTGTTTTCAAAGTTTTCCCATGTGTCACTTTGCTTTGTCTTATTCCAATGTTTCATCAAGACTTCACCCCACTATTCAGATTTGTGTTTAGAGACCTCTCTTTCCCTGGCCAGGTACTCAAGGGGACTGGACATGGCCACAGGGCTGTTTGAACCCAAGGCCTTGGACGTGCCAGACAAGTGTTCTGCCACATCCCAGTCCCCATCCCTTCTAATCTAATATACTTTTGATGGTATATCTGGGGGTGACGAGATACAGGAACAAAACCCCATCTTCCCTCTGGCATAGTCAAGGGGGGAAAAGCCAGCACTGTCCTATCCTCTTTGCACACATAGCCCTAATTTGGTTCCAATTTCAGTTGCTCATGTGATTTAGGGGCTATCTTACCCATTGGTTAAATCTCAGCCTTCCTAAGGCAGACAGGGTACCTTTTCATAAGATAAAGGATGCCACTCTCATCACAGGTACTCACTTAGCCAATGAGATACATCGAATTGTCGGCCTGAGGTGCCTCTGGATGTTGCGTGTGACCTCTGAAAGCACGGCAGCCATGTGAGGCCCGAACATGGGGACCTAGAGCCAGGGGGCTTCACCCAGCTGAACTGGCTCTGGAGGCCTCCGTTCTCCCTGTGGACTCTGTTACTGGAAATAAGCCAGATCCATCAAGTGGGACCCTGCCCCTGAGCCTCCTGCTACCAAAAAGCGTGTGTATGTCAACTGACACAGAAGGGGACCCTTATGGGATAGAGTCCTGTGGATCAGGCTAGTCCTTGGGTCGTTTCCCTAAGACTTCTTGTGCCCCTCTAATCAACAGTCATAGCCAAAAGGTCCTGTAGCCCAGTGCTTCTCAACCGTCCTAACACTGAGACACTTTAATACAGTTCTTCATGCTGTGATGACTCCCAATCATAAAATTGTTTTCATTGCTACTTCATACCTGCAATTTGCTACTGCTATGAACTGTACTATAACTAAATATTGGGGAAGATAGAGGTTTGCCAAAGGGGTCGTGACCCACAGGTTGAGAACCAGTGGTGTAGTCCTTCCTCATGTTTGACTGTAAAAAAAAAAAAAAAAAGTCAAGGCTGATGTACTATGGTTCCTCTGTAAAATAGTATCAGTCACAGAGTCCAGGCTAGGGCCTTCACAGCTGCCCAATGGTCCCAAACATCACCACAGAGCCCACTGCCATTGAGGTTTACAAGGTTTTTGTCTTTTAAAATCTTTAAAAAGAGATAAAATCTTTAATCTGTTTTATGTATTAGAGTGCTCTATCGCCATGTACACCTGCAGGCCAGAAGAGGGCAGTAGAAGATATAGATGATTGTGAGCCATCATGTGGTTGCTGGGAATTGAACTCAGGACCTCTGGAAGATCATGCAGTGCTCTTAACCACTGAGCCATCTCTCCAGCCCCTGGTCTATAAGGTTTTTAACCTCGGGATTCTTAAAAACAGTCCTGAGATGGAACAGGCTTTGCATATGTCCTTCAGGCAAGGAAAACGGACCGTAAGGAGCCTGGCTCAACGCCACATGGTCTCTTCAGGCACTGAACTGACAGCCTATGTGAATCAGAAGTCTGAGGAATTCCCCGCCTGCATATGCAGTCAGGACCCTTGTGTGCTAGCCCTGCCTAGAGCCTTCTCTCCTTGGGCGGCTGAGTTTGGAGACTCCACACGCCCAGGACTTATCTCCACAGGGCGTGGGAGGCTTAAGGGTGATGTCTATGGATCCAATTGCTTCGGATGGTTAGTGCCAAAGCTGAAGGGGACTGGTTTTTCTCAAAAACAAGCCTTCCTGCCAGGGCTGGTGGCCACGCTGGGGACCCATCCAGTTTTACTCTACCTTCCTCACACCAAAGCGGAAACTGCAGGGAGATGCTGGTAATTTATAGAACACCTGGAGAGGTTGTGGGCAGGTGGGTAATTTCCAAATTAATTGCGGGAGAAACCTAACAAAACAATCTGCAGGGTCAGCAGCATCCCAGAGCCCCGCCCACAGGGAGACTGACAGCTTGGAATCCGGCGAGCACAATGCCCAACCGCGCTCGGGAGGGCCGTCCCTCCCACGGGGAGGAGGCCCTGACTTCCTTCCAGCAGAGGCGGGTCTGGGCCTGCAGCCGGCATGCGGGCATGCGGAGAGCAAAGCATTGAAGCAGCTTTCTACCCAACCTTCCATTCGCTTGTGTGGCTTTCTCACAGGACCCCGCCTCTTGCCAGGCTGGCTAGCCAGGAACTGGTTTTTTGTTTGTTTGTTTGTTTGTTTGTTTTCCCTGACACTCATGTGTTTCTCAGGAAGAGTTTGCAGCCGCCCAACCACCTACCCCGCGCTTCTTCTTGAATTCACTGTCCAGAGGCAGGGCCACTGCCATTGCCTACTGCACAGCTCAGCAACAGGAAATAAACCTGGCCTCCCTGCTGTCTCAGAATGAAACCAGCTCCCACCCCTAGCATGAATGTTGGGGTTTTCGAAGGTGTTACCAGACCTCAGGAAAACAGGCTCCAGTCCTGCTCAACTCCCTCAGCAATAAAATGGGAAGATAATAGCACTGTCCATCGCTGGCTCTCAAAATGCTCAGGGCTGGGCTTCTATGTGGCTCCAGCACCCCCCAAGACTGACCTCAAGCAACCCCATCTGAGGAACCCGACCTAGAGCTGCCTCTGAGGCACTCACTATGGGCAAAGCCCCAGGCCAGGTATGGCTGGGAGATCCCGAACCCACGATGGGTACCCACTTGCAGGGACGCAGTGAGTGGCTGGGCCTGGTGTCCAGTGTGGTCCTCTTGGCTTGCTGCCTTCCTCTCCCTGGACTTCAGAGTCAGTGTGGTAAAGCTGCGTCTTCTGCTCACTTGTGGGGCTATGTGAGAATTTCCTAAGATAATGACATGGAAGAGCTTTGAGAGTCATAAGAACAGAGGCCTCTGTACCAAGGAACCATAGCTCGGCAGAACAGGCTTGCCTACTGTGCACGACACCCTGGGTTTGACCCCCTCCCTTCCCCAGCAGCGCCAAACTAGAAAATAAACTCACACACACACGCACACACATGCACACATGCATCGGAATACTATCGGCAGCCACATGAGTGAGCCCAAAGCTAGTGATTCCTAAATGCACCTCAAGGTGAATGTAGGGCTGTGGGAGACCCGGAAGAGTACCCGAGAAAGGCAAGGCACAGAAACTGTGAGACGATAAATGCTGTCTTGTATGTCACTAACGTTCACAGCAACGCGTTATGCAGCACTAGCTGACTGAATCACAGATGACTTATTCGCACCACAGTCTCTGACCAGGATGCCCAAACACAAACACACGTGTGCGCTCTCTCTCTCTCTCTCTCTCTCTCTCTCTCTCTCTCTCTCTCTCTCTCTCTCTCTCTCTCTCTCTCTCTCTCTCTCTCTCTCTCTCTCTCTCTCTCTCACACACACACACACACACACACACACACACACACACACACTCTCTCTCGGTAAGTAGAAGGATTTTTGTCCTCTGAAGGGGAAGATTTAGATCTTTCTTTGTATGTAAATGCGCGCGCGCACTCATGCATGCCCATCTTAAAGTGCAAGTACCTACGTTAGTTCTGTGGCACGTGTGTGGAGGCCAGAGAACAACTTTCAAGAGTCTGCTCTTGTCTTGCACCTTGAGGCAGGGGGATCTCTTGTTTCTGCTGCTGCGCTGTGCGCTGAAGGCTAACTGGTCCATAAGCTTCAGGGTGAGTCTCTTGTCTCTCTCTGCCTCCCGTTTCTCTATGGGATTATAGGTGTGCACCGTCACAGCCAACTTTCTTGGGAATTGAACTTGGGTCGCCAGACTTACACTAACAGCAGCGCCTCTACCTGTTGAGCCATCTTCCCTGCCCTTTAGCTCCTTCAAGGTCAGCCAAGACTTGTGGAGAGGAACCTAGGATGAGGAGGACCCCACCTTCTGCAGTAGGGACACGCAGAGGGGACAAAGAGACTGGGGGAGTCTCTGAGGTGACCGAGGTGAGCATGATCAGATGGGCTGACCCCAAGGAGACAAGCGACGTCGCGTTTTTTGACGGTTTCTGTGGACCAGATCCAAGTTGCACAATTCTCCAAATCCCTTCTGTAGCCTTTTTGAAAGTGACTGTGCACACATGGTGTCAATAGCTGCAGAGTCAACCCCACTGTCTTTGGGCTGTTAAACCTGACATTAAGATAGGAATTAACTGCTTCCAAAAAAAAAAAAAATGAGTAACAGTCATTACAGTTTGAGTAGAAGCTTACGCTCAGAGACCTCAGCCAGCTCTAATCTGGGCTGAGGCTCTTCCTGCTCCCAGCGGTTGGCTTGCTTGCAGAGCTATGCCAAGCCTCCTGCGGGTCCTTCTTTGGTGTCTTCACAAACAACCGCCACAGCATAGGGACCTGAGGACAACGTCCTTCTGAGTGTGTTACAGTTAGCAAAGCTGGGCAGGCTCTGTTAGGTTTTTAACCCAGCTGTAAACTCAAAAGCAGAGGATGCACGGAGCTCGGAGCTCGCAGGCCAGCTAGGGAAGGGAGGACAGGTGGATGCATGTGTGAACAGGGTTTAGTGAGGACTAAGCTCCATGAGTCAGGGGAGGCAGGAGTGTCAGCAAGCTGTCTCCACAGAGAATCTTATTTAAGGCTACATTTTGAGCAAGGTAGAGAGAGGGTCCAGAGTGAGGAGGTGGTGGCCCCGCCTGGCTCTCGCCTTCTCCTTCTGAGTGTCTCGGTTGCCCCTGTGCCTCACATTTGTTGGTGAATGTTGTTTAACTGGAATTAAAGCTCCCCACTAGGAATGGTGACCCATGTCCCAGAGACATGAGCTTTGTGCTGCCTGAAGGAAGCCAGACTGAGGCACGTTCTCCTGTCTTAAGTCTGTGAAGAGCTTCTGAGGCAGAGAAGGGGGACTGGGGGAGACTCAATAGAGGATCAGTGCTGGGTCGCATCAGAGCTCAGCGACTCAGAGAAAGAAGTGACTGGAGGCTGCCAAGGGCGATGCTGCTTGCCTGGGGGGGGGGGTGGGGTGGGGGTGGAGGATCAGTTGCTTCTGGAAGGGCCTCTGAGCAATGCTGAAGACAGTCAGTGGATATTTTGTAAGAGAACCTACTCCGGGGGTGGAATTCCACAGGATTTCTAAAGACTTTTCCAGCCCGGAGCCTCTGGGATCTCACACACCCACTGAAGATTCATGCACACACACACGTCTCAGGTCCACACCCCCTCTGACATGGACCTCTTTTCCCACAGCACCATCAGTCCGAACACTCTGGCCATGAGCCACAAAACTCACCCCTAAATAATTAGGCAAGCAGGGGGCGGGAGCGGGGGACGTATCAGAAGGAGAGGATGGTCTGCAGGCAGTAATGAAATGAGCAGTCTTGAAAGGGCTTTGAAATTCAGGACAAAACAAGGCATGGAGCTAATGGATGGACCCCACTGACTATACCAAAAGCCAGGAGCCAGTAAAGAACCCTTGAGTTCCTCGGTCTGTGCTCAAAATCTGAGCTATTCGTCCTAGGTCTACAGAATCATACCCACCATGGCCAGCAGGGGGCAGGCTATGCTGACCAGAGACTCAGCTTTCGTGCTGGAACCCAAGGGCAGAGGACCCTCCTCAGAGCACAGGAAGAGAAGGCCAGAAGGAAGGAGCTTAACACCTGGTAGCAGAGACGCCTGCTAGGGAGGGTCCCTGGGCTGGGGAGCAGGAAGATGAGGGGCTCAAGATCATCCTCCCTACAAGGTAGGCCAGCCTGGGATGCATGAGACTGCTTCACAAATAGGGAGAAGACTTGTACTGGAGTAATAAAGGATTGAGAGATTGGCGCGGGGTCTTGGGAGAAGTCAGCTCTGTCACTCACTGCCTTTCCCTTGCAGTGGCAGCAGTGAGCCCCTTAACTCTATGAAAGGCACACAGAACAGGGTTTGTGCCTTTGCTGGAGCCTCAGCACTCAGAATTCTGGGTGAATGTGTGTGTGTGTGTGTGTGTGTGTGTGTGTGTGTGTGTGTGTGTGCGCGCGCGCGTGTGCGTGTGCGTCTCCTTTTGCCCCAAATCACTCAGACTTAGATAAAGATGGTATCACCCCAAAACATCACAGGATACAGACCAAAAAGGCTTCCAAAGTCTAGTGTTCTTAAGCAAGTAAGTGGGGAGGGCGCTCCTGTGCAACAGCAGGCAAACTGTCTTAAGCACATCCATAGTGCTAGGCCAGTGTGGTGACGAGACACACCTTTGTGCCCTCAGGATGGGCTGAGCGGTGGTCCCCAGAGAGAGCCAGAGCTCCACAGACTCCGTAAGGTTATCATAGGCAAAGAGGCTGTGTGGGCAGAATTAAGTTGTCTTGGATTCTCTGGGGAGCCCTAAATGTCATCACAAATGCCCTCCTAAGGAGCAGGCAGAAGGACATGTGACAGAAGGAGAAGTGAGGATGAGCCCATGGATTTGGGGACAAAGCCAGCCACTGCCAGACGCAACGCCTTTACTAATACCATCCCTTGAGTGTTAGCTTGCAGATACCGATTTTGGACTTCAGACCTCCAGAACTGTCAGAATAAACATGTCTCCTCCAGGCTTGGTGGAGGCCAAAGCAGGGGAACGGAGAATTCAAGGCCAATCTGGGTGGGTTAGTGAGAATCTGTCTCACAAGAAAGAGTGAAAATGGGTGTGGATATAACTCAAGAAGAATGTTTGCCCAGCATGTGCAAGGTCCTGGCTCAGCTCCTAGGACTTCTGAAGTGACTTATTTTGAGTCACCAAATTTGTGGCTTGGTGGCTTTAAGAAATTAATGGGGGGGGGGGGGCTGAAGAAATGGCTCAGCAGTTAAGAGCACTGTCTGCTCTTCCTGAGGTCCTGAGTTCAATTCCCAGCACCCATATGGTGGCTTATAACCATCTATAGTGAGATCTGGTACCCTCTTCTGACATGCAGGCATACACGCAGGCTGAGCACTATACACATAAATAAATCTTTAAGGAAGAAGAGGAGGAGGAGGAGGAGGAGGAGGAGGAGGAGGAGGAGGAAGAAGAAG
The DNA here is from genome assembly GCF_903995435.1 of Acomys russatus. Classification (NCBI taxonomy): domain Eukaryota; kingdom Metazoa; phylum Chordata; class Mammalia; order Rodentia; family Muridae; genus Acomys; species Acomys russatus. The sequence continues at coordinate 57,188,199 of NC_067138.1, forward strand.
AAGAAGAAGAAGAAGAAGAAGAAGAAGAAGAAGAAGAAATTAACATGATTGTCTTCCAGAAACTCATTTAAAGCATCATGCCACAAGCATTGGAAAGTAGAAGGATCTAAAACCGACACCATGCGACATTGCACTAAAATCAGATAAGGACAACCTCAGTGCAGAGGAAATAACTAGGAACAAAGAGGAATATTATATGACAATAAACAAGTCAGTCAACCAAGAACACCTAGCAGCCCTAAATGTGCAACATCAGAACAAGTTAGGAGAGTCAGAAGAGGATGACACTGAAGAGAAAAGCTCACAAATAAAACTGGAGATGACTTTGTGGCTCATGCCTGCAGTCCTAGCACTTGGGAGGTGGAGGCAGGAGGATCAGGAAGTTGAGGCTGTTTGGGACATAGCAAGTAAAAAGCCAAGTGGACTATATATGTGACACTTTGTCTCAAAAATAAAAATAGCTATTTAAAAAGATAGACTAAAATAAGTCAGGATTGTGACACACACATGGCAGCCTTCCAGAGGTAGAAGACAGAGCTCTAGATATACATGGTCACCCTACACAAGGAGTTCAGTCGCTCTGGGCTATAGATGATATTGCCTCAAAAAAGAAAAAAGAAAAAAAAACTGGGAGTGGTGGTGCTCGCCTTTAGTCTCAGCGTTCAAGTGGTGGAATCAGGAAGATGTCTGTGAGTTTGAGGCCAGCCTGGTCTACATAGTGACTTCCTAGCCAGTCAGGGCTGCACAGTGAGACCCTATATCAAATAAATAGAGTTAGAGATGAGAGATTTCAGCACTTATCTTCCAGCATTTAACTGGTTGATCAGATAAACAGAAAAACAGGAAAGATACAGAACTCAACAAAAACAGCAAAAGAACCTCATCAATACATCTAGAGCATTCCAGCCCACAATAGCAGAATGCACAGGTCATTCGGGGGCCTGTGGCACATGTACCAGAATGCACCATACACGTCACCAAAACACAAACCCCAAGACATTCAAAGAGAGCTGAAACTCGACAGAGTGAATCCTGGAAAGTTCTCAGACTTTCTCTGAGAAAAGTAAAATAAAAATCTCCGAATACTGGGCTAGGGAGATGCCTCAAAAGATGACAGTTTTTGTAGATGGTGCAAATTTGGCTCCAGCACCTACATCAGTTTGTAACTCCAATTCCAGAGCATCTGTTGCCCTCTTCTGGTCTCCATGGAAACTGCACTCACATGGTTCATACACACATACAATAAAAATACATCTTTTTTTTTAATGTCCAGATACCTGCAAAACATACAGCATCCCAGGAATAACAATCACTAGCCAAAGAGAACACATCAGTGACATCCAAAGAAAAGTCAGAAAAGTGGACAAAAGTTAAAATACGCCATCTGTGGAATTCAGCTGATGTGTTCTGAGAGGGACCTGCCGTGCTACTCGCATATGTTAGAAAAGAGGAATAGTCTCCATCCGTTAGCCTGAGCTGCCTAAGTGAGGAAAGGAGCAAAATAAACCTGGACCAAAGAGGAGAAATGTGCGAATGAGCAGAAATCAGAGAAACTGGAAAGAGTGGAATAACACAGAAAGTTGAGGAGCTGATTCCTGGGGGAAATGAAATAAAATTGGCAAACTGATCAAAACAAACCAGGGGCAACAGAACAGGGGACACAGTTACCACTGTCTGCAAGGAAGCGGGGACAATGTAAGGTGGACCTGTCTCTCAAGGCATAAACTACTTCATTTCCCCAATACATAGTAATCTGAGAAACCCTCCAACTATTTAAGCATTTTAATTTGTAATTTAATTTTAAAAAGTTCCAGTTCAAAGAGAAGTAAAAGAGAAGAGGCCTCCAGCCTCTGCTCATGTGCACAGGTGAATGTGCACCACCACACAAGTACACACACATAACCCTAGCCACGCACACTCATAACCACCACACAAGTACACACACATAACCCTAGCCACACACTCATAATCACTACACAAATACACACACATAACCCTAGCCACACACACTCAAAACCACCACACAAGTACACACACATAACCCTAGCCACACACACTCATAACCAACACACAAGTACACACACATAACCCTAGCCACACACACTCATAACCAACACACATGTACACACACATACCACACACACTCATAACCACCGCACACATTTACACACACAACCACCACACATGTAAACACACACATACACACATATAACCACTACGCATGTACAAATACATAAACACACACAACTATACATGTACAGTTGTCTTTAATTCCTCAAATGAACTGTCTTTAGTTGTGTGGTCTTCCTGGACAGACTACCACCTGTTTGAAGAATTAACAACAATTATAGCATTTCTTCCCAAAAAATAGAAGAGGAAGAAATATACCCCACTTTCTAGAATGACTCAGAAACCAAGACCACTTAAAGCCACGTTGGCACAGAAGGGCTACTGAGACGCCTGTGTCCAAGCCTGATCACCTGAATTGGATTCTCCAGATCCATGTGGTCAAAGGAGAGAGCCAACACTCTGACCTCCACAGCCACATGAAGATAAACTGTAAATAAACAAAGGCCCAACTCATATATGTTTTTTTTTAAGTTAAAGGTAATACAAAGCCAGAAAACTGAAAAATCATTACTCCTCATAGATACAAATGGAAAAGTCTTAAAATAATTGCAAGTAGAACCCAGTAGTATACAAAGAATTTTATAGATCAAAACTTATCTCGGAGATGAAAAGCCGGTTCAGGGGCTGGAGAGATGGCTCAGTGGTTTAGAGCACTGTCTTCTTTTCCAGAGGTCCTGAGTTCAATTTCCAGCAACCATATTGAGGTTCATAACCATCTATACTGAGACCTGGTGCCCTCTTCTGGTGTACAGGCATATGTGAAGACAGAACTTTGTGTACATAATAAATAAATAAATCTTTTAAAAAAAGAAAAGAAAGAAAAGAAAAAAATAGCTGGTTCAGTATTTTTTTAAAAAATCAACCAGATCCTGGTTCCTCAGGAGTACTCACTCACATATGACATGTGTGTGGTGTGTGTGTGTGTGTGTGTGTGTGTGTGTGTGTGTGTGTGTGTGAATTATACGGGACTTCAAGCAATATTTACAGCTACTCTTCAGTATAGAGATGTCCTGAAAACTTTGGCTTAAATTAATCATGGTCAATTGAATGTTCTTTGCTCCATTCATAAAACATGACATGCAAAATATAAAAATATAATCTACCATATTAACAGCTAATGAAAATCAAATGATTATATCTGTGAACTGAGGAAAAGCATTTCAGAAAAGCAATGCCTATTTATGAAAGAAGGAAAAAACGCTCTCAGGAGACAGGGCGTGCAAGGGAAAACGGACACAGACTGCCCAGACATCACTGCATTAAACGGTGAAAGACCGGAGTTTTCTCTCAGCATTGGGGTTTCAAGGCAAAGATGTCTACTGTTGTCCAGCACAGTGCTGCACCATCTAGTCAGAGCAGAAAGGATGAAAAGAAAAAAATTGACACCCCATTTTAAAAGTTGGTGTTGGAGCCCCATAAGGCCAGATATGGTGGTTCAGATAGTAATCCCAGCACCCAGGAGCCCAAGACAAGACGATTGTCGTGAGTTTGAGGGCAGCCTAGAGTCCTAAGCTAGTCAGAGCTACACCCTGTCTCAAAAGTGAGTGCCTTTCCCAGGTAATTGCTGGGGAGATGGCTCCGGCATGAACTGCCCGGTAAATTAGTATGAGGGCCTGACCCAGATCCCCAAGGTCCATGCACACTTGTACACATACCTGAGCACACTCACCCCAGCAAGGTACACACACACACACACACACACACACACACACACACACACACACACACGAGTCCAGAAAGTTATAAGATGTAAAATAAGCCTAAAAATTAAAAATATGTAACTAGGGCTGGAGAGATGGCTCAGAGGTTAAGAGCACTGCCTGCTCTTCCAAAGGTCCTGAGTTCAATTCCCAGCAACCACATGGTGGCTCACGACCATCTATAATGAGATCTGGTGCCCTCTTCTGGTGTGCAGGCACACAAGCAAGCAAAACACTGTATACTCAATAAATAAACAAATATTTTTTAAAAATACACACATATATATATATATACATACATATCCAAATGTGGTGGCGCACACCTGTAACGCCAGTATCTGTAGGCAGAAGCAGGAAGATCACTGAAAGTTTGGTGCTAACCTGATATACACAGACTAGCTTAGCTACATAGCAAAACTCTCTTTAAAAGTAAAATCTAAAGCTAGGCAGTAGAAGTACACACCTTTAACCCAGTACTCAAGAGGCAGAGGCAAGCAGATCTCTGAGTCAGAGGCCAGCCTGGTCTACAGGGTAAATTCTAAGACAGCCAAGGCTACACAGATCAACCTTGCTTCAAAAAGGCAAAAATAAAGCCAGGCGTGGTGGCGCACACCTTTGATCTCAGCACTCAGGTGGTATGTGTGCGTGCATGTGTGCGTGTGTGCGTGCATGCGTGCGGTGTGCATGCGGAGGACCCAGTTCCGTCTTCAGCACACACAGGGAGCCTCACAGCTCCAGGTCCATGGGGCCTTTGTCTTCTTGTGGTTCCCATATGCGGTACATTCTTGCAGGCATGCGCGTACCCACACAATATCAATAAACGAATCTTTTTAAAAGAGAGAAAAAAAATTTTTAAACACACATTTGACCTAAGATTCCTTTCTAGAAACTACAGAGAGCTCTCAAAACTCAGCAGAAAGGGGCTGGAAAGGTGGCTCAACAGATAAGAGCACACTGCCTGCTCTTCCAGAGGACTAGGGTTCAAGTGCCAGCACCCACACGGCAGGTCACAACCGTCTGTAACTCCAAGATCTGACATCCATGCAGTCAAGACACCAATGCACATGAAATAAAAATAAGTAGCTATCAAGGCTCAGCAGTCAGGAAACAAGCATTGCTACCACAACAGGCAGAACCCAACAGCAAGAGGATGGCAAACGGCACGTGAAGAGAGGGGTGCGTTGTCAGCCACCAGGGAAGAGAAAATTGAAAGCACAGGGCATTGCTGCACACCTATCAGAATAACTAAGATTAAAAACAAAAAAAACAAAAAACAGTGACGCCAGCAGATGCTGGCAAGTAGCCGGATCCCTCAGACATGGCTGTGGGAGTTCAAAGTGGGTCAACCACTCAGCTTGGCGGCTTCCTGTAAAGCCAAACATGGAACCACCCTTGACTCAACATTTACACTCCTGGGCTTTCATTCATTAAAAAAAAAAAAAAAAAGATTTGTTCGCACTAAAAACAATTCATAAATGTTTACATTTGTTTTATTCATTGTAGCAAAACAACAAAAAATAATGAAGACAATGGGGGTGGCCCACACCTTGAGTCCCAGCACTCATGGAGGCAGAGACAGCTGGATCTCTGTGAGTTCAAGGTCAGCCTAGTCTACAAAGTGAGTTCTAGGACAGCCAGGGATACACAGAGAAACCCTGTCTTTTTTATTTTATTTTTTTAATTAAAGCACTAGAGCTTTATTACAAAAGGGGTTGACTGCTAGGGGGCCCCCTCTCCAGTCTTTCTCTGTGTTCTTCCAAAATATACCTCCAGGGGAGGTGAGAGGGCCATTATAGAGGAGGTGTCTGGGAGAATAAAATATAGTAATATTTTCTCCAAAGTCCTCCAAGTCCTCTGGCTGCTGCTGCGAATTGTCTGGTAGGAGAGGTAGGAAGCTTAGCTCTCATCTCCAGGATCCTCCATATCTGCGTCCTGAGGAGCTTTGATCTTCTTTTGTCGTCTTTGGGCTGTGGCTCACTAGGCCTGGTTGACTCGATGGGGCCTTCCATTTCCATGGCTGCTTTTTCTTTCTGCGCATAGCAGATCTACCGGAGTTTCCTGCACTTCTTCCCAGATAGTGTGATGTTGGCACGTGCACTGATGCCTGCTTCATGAGGTGGTGCCTGGTAATCAGCCCTTCGTCGATCATGGCCCCGACCACCTGGCACTTCTGTCGCCAATCCCTGCTCAGCACCCTCCAGCGCTTGAACAGTTTCTTCAGTTCCATCTGGGGACGATTGATCTTTCCTCCAGAAGGTGCCATAGCTGCGCTTGGAGGCTCACTCCTGGAGCCGCTGAAGCCCTGTCTTAAAAACAAACAAACAAACAAACAAACAAAACAGAAGTTATTGGAATAGAAAACAATTTAACAGCCGGGCATGATGGCTCACGCCTTTAGTCCCAGCATTCGGGAGGCAGAAGCAGGAGGATCGATCTGAGTTCGAGGCCTGCCTTATCTACAAAAGGAGTCGGGGACAGCCAAGGCTACACAGAGAGACCCTATCTCAAAAAAACAAAAAACAAACAAACAAAACAATTTAATGACTACAAAGGGATGTAGGTGGATAGAAAAGGGTGACTTGGGCTGGAGAGAGGGCTCAGCAGTTAAGAGCACTGGCTGCTTGTCCAGACGACCCAGGGTTCAATTCCCAGCATCCACATTCTAATTCCCACAGCTCACAACTGCCTGTAACTCCAACTCCAGGGAATCTGACATATCCACACAGACGTACATGCAGGCAAAACACCAAGCCACATGAAATAAAAACAAATAAAAAATTTAAAAGAAAAATAAAAGGGTGACCTGAGAGATCCTTTTCCATGGTGACCATGGCCTTACCCATGTCACCATTCTCCTTATAGCAGTGCATAATACTGTAAGATGTCACCCCAGGCAAGACAGGATAAAGAACACACAGGGTCTCTGTGCATTGCTTCTTTTTTTTTTTTTTTTTTTTTTTTTTTTTTTTGCTTTTTCGAGACAGGGTTTCTCTGTGTAGCCTTGGCCGTCTGGACTCACTTTGTAGACCAGGCTGCCCTCGAACTCACAGCGATCCATCTGCCTCTGCCCCCCACCCCTGCCCCTGCCCCACGCCCTGATGCTGGGATTAAAGGCATGCGCCACCACGCCTGGCTAAATCTTCAAAAATAAAATACAATAAAATTGCAAAACAGATGAAACAAACTAACGCCATTCTTGTGTGGGGAATCCCACCTCTGAGAGTGACACAGAAAGTCCTGCTCACTAGTCCAGCACAGTGCCCAGGCAGTCAGAGCAGGCACCTGTTGCAAACAGCACTGTGCCAGAGGACCTGATGAACGTCTGCTGTCCACACCACTGACATACGACTGTGTGCAAGTATACAGGTGGCAGTGGGTATGATGTAATGCAGGAGTGGAGCATTTCCCAAGAATTTTGGAGGCCTTATGCTCAATCCTCAGCACTGCAAATAATGATAATGAGGATGAGGAAGAAGAGGAGGAGGAGGAAGAAGAGGAGGAGGGAGAGGGAAAAAAGAATAATAAGAAGAAAAAGATAAAGAGGATGATGATGGTGGCAACAACCACAGGCAGAAAGAACTGAGTAGAGGCTGGAGAGACAGATCAGCAGTTGAGCGCACTGGCTGCTCTTCCAGAGGACCCAGCTTCAATTCTCAACACCCACATGGCAGCTCACAACTGTTTATAAATTCCAGTTCCAGGAGATCCAGACATACATGCAGACTAAACACCAATGCATATGAAATAAAAATTGATTTTTTTTTTTTTTTTTAAAGAAAGAACCGATTAGTCCCCCAAAGTACTTCGTGTTTATGTCAGGGAAAGAAGACTCAGAAAGAAATTTGGGAGAGGAAACCAAAGAAGTCAGCCTTTGGGGCTGGAGAGACGCCTCAGCAGTTAAGAGCACTAGAGGACGCAGGTTCTGGTCCCAGCACCTACATAGCAGCTCCCATCTAACTCCAACTTTGCGTAATATGATGCCCTCTTCTGGCCTGCACAGGTACTGCATGCATGTGGTACACATACACCTATGCACATATAATAAAATAAATAAATCTTTGAAAAGAAGGTTCATATGATGGCAGTTGTCAGCCAACACACAGCTGTAATGCTCAAAGGGAATATGAGATGGGTTGTTCTCAGCCAAACAGAAGTGACCATGGCCCAGGAACACAGATTAGGTTGTCCTGAGTGACATGCTTTGGCATGGAATTGGTTACACAAACTTTTTACAGTCACCGAATAAAAGAAACTCATAAGCCGAGGCCCTGAGAGCCTTGGGGGTGACAGCAAGTAGTTGGATCTGAGCAAAGGAGTCACTCTGTTATGGCCTTCAGGTGCTGTTTGGTGACAGTCTTAGCTTTGGGGTCAGGGAAACTGGTGTCTACTAAATAAATACATCCCAGAGGTTTTACCTGAGAGTGGGAAGGACATCGGGTCAGATACAGGAGGTGGGTGTTAAGGGGCCACTAGTGGGACTAAAGATGGCCAGAGATTTGTGGATGTGTAACATTCTAACTCGGCAATCACAGAGCTCCAGTCAGTCCGAGGAGTGGAGTCTTCACTGTGGGAGAGTGTCCTTCCCTCTTTCCTATGGGTGATAATGCCTCCTCAAAAGATGCCTGCGGGCCTTGAGAGACTGCCCAGTCAGCACCATGCTTGTCACACAGCGCAAGAACCTAAACAGCCCACATAAAAGAAGTTGGATACAGTGACAGGCGCTTGCAATTCTAGTGTGGGGGAGGTGAAGACGGGCAACGTCCTGGGGCTCTCTCTCTGGCCAGCCAGTCCAGACTAGTCGACAAGCTCCAGGCCAATGAGAAGCCCTATCTCAAAAATAAAGTGAGTGGCACATGAGGAATAGCATTCAAGACCTACACACACACACACACATACACACACACACACACACACACACCACAAATAAATCTTCAAACACTGCAATGTTTTAGCCAGGCATGTTGTCCTGTAATCCTGGTATTTGGTAGGCTGAGGCAGGAGGATTGCCAAAAGTCTCAGCCTAGACTGGACTATAGACTGAGAAACTATTTTTAAAAAGCTTTTGCTGTTGTTGTTGTTGTTGTTGTTGTGTTTTGTTTTGTTTGGAGACAGAGTTTCTCTGTGTAGCCTTGGACTCGCTTTGTAGACCGGGTTGGCCTCAAACTGCCTGTCTCTGCCTTCCTAAAAGTGCTGGGATTAAAGGTGTGTGCCACCCTGCCCAGCTTTAAAAAAAAAAAAACCAAAACTTTTTTTAAAGGACAGTTTGGAATCCAAACCACCACCCAACACAACACTCAGCTCATATCCATTTCTTCCTCTCTTGTCCTGGGCTGGACAATCTGCAAACCTGTTCCCCGGGGTCCCAGGTCAGAGCCTGTCCTGACCACAGCTGGCATTGGCTGTTGGTCTCCTGCAGCTTCAGCAGTTCCGTGATGTGTGTATCCCCTCCCACCATGTCATCCGCCCCCCACATGTGACCCATGGAGCAACCTGACCTGTTGCGTCCGAACACCAGGGCTTTCGCAGAATCCTCCTCAGATGGGCCGTTTCCCACATCATGACAGCACTGCTTAGTGCCCATCATCTCTGGAAGTTTGGAGTCTGCCGAGGATCACATCAGCACCCCATGGCTCTTAAGAAGCCACATGTAGTGAGGATTTTGGTTTCTTTAAAAACCCAGTTATGTTGGGAAGATGTTTTTACTTTAATCCCAGGTGTGGGGTGTGGGGCTGCTTCAGGTTGTCCACAGCAGCTGACTATAATTTGTCTGGTCCTCTGGCAGGGGTGTGATTCTGTCAGCTAAAGATAGTTTACATTGGGAATTCTGGGAACTCTTGAGAGGGTATAAATGCCAGAGCCCCCAGAGACGTGGCGATGGCTACTCTTCCTGCTGCTGCCGCCCCTGTTGCTGTTTGTTAGGTTGCTGGTTGTTGGTAATCTAACAAGATGGCCGCCCCCTTTCCCCTCTATCCTTTTTTCTCTCCTACCTAGTATTGCAGGGGTTAGAAGGGATTGGGGTGGAGAAGGGTGGTAGGAAAAAGAACCCAAGAAAGTAGAGAAAAGTCTGGATATACCATGACACCAGAACTTCCAGCCTCAGCACTATTGGCCAGAAACACTTTGCTAGGGGAATGAGTCTAGGCAGAACTCATGGCAGCCTCTCTGGCGATGTGCTCTAGGCCACAATACCCTCCGCCTCCAGAGGTGATGTGACAAAGGTCTCCAGACACTACTAAATTCTAAGGCTTCCGACTGCCCCTTGAGGAGAACAGCTGCCCTGTGCCTCCGAGGGCAGAGGGTGTTTCTTTGATTCTGGCACTCGTCTGGCAATGTGACGTTTTTCATCCTCACAGACAGATATGGTGGCACATGTGAGTCCCCTAGTGCTGGGGAGACTGAGGCAGAACAATCGTGAGTTCAAGGTCAGCTACATTGTAAGACCCTGTCTCTCAAAACAAAAGGCAAAAACCCCTTCAATCTTCAACCAGGTGGTGGTGGCACACACTTTTATTATTATTATTATTATTATTATTATTATTATTATTATTATTATTATTATTATTTTGTTTTGGTTTTTTTGAGACAAGGTTTCACTGTGTAGTCTTGGCTGTCCTAGACTTGATTGCAGACTAGGCTGGCCTCAAACTCACACTTAGGTAGCAGAGGCAGGTGGATTTCTGTGAGTTCAAGGCCAGCCTAGTCTACAGAGTAAGGTCCAGGACAGCCAGAGCTAGACACACACACAAACACACACACACACACACACATACACACACACACACACACACACACACACACACACACACACCCTTCTTGGGCAGGGGGAACAGACAAACAAAAGACCGTCCTCAGGGCTTTATTTGTTTGCTTGGTCTGGTAATTTGCTTTTGTTTTGTGGCATCTGCAAGTCGCCAGTATCTGCACTGCCTTGGTATTTTCTTTACATTGATGCCTTAGCTCACAGTATTCAAAGTTCTTTTTTTTTTTTTTTTAAGATTTATTTCTTTTTGTATACAGTGCTCAGCATATGTGTGCCTGCCTGCCAGCAGAGGGCATCAGATGACATTATAGATGGTTGTGAGCCACCATGTGCTTGCTGGGAATTGAACTCAGGACCTCTAGAGGAGCAGTCAGAGCTCTTAACCTCTGAGCCATCTCTCCAGCCTCCAAAGCACTCAACTGTAATTAAATTTCCCTTTCTAGTTCTCAGAATCAGCCCCACAGAAACAAACTGATTTCCTGCTTATCCAAGCAACCAGAGCATCTCCAATTGCTGTAAGAGAATTCCACATTTTTTACTTAATGAGATTTATTGCCTACTCATGAACCACCCAGGTGGATGGATGCCTGGGTCCCTTTGCTCTGTGCGGTGATTTGGGCCTAGCATCCTGTCTAGAAATTCAGGCAGCAAAGGGAAATGAGTCCCAAGAAAGGATAGTGAAGAAAGAAGTTTGGTCCTGGGGTCCAGGCCCAGACATAACACCCCCACAAACCCATCACCCTCAACTTCGAGAAAACCACTTCTCCCACTCCCTGGAGCAGGCAGTGGGCCCAGGAACAGAGTCCGGCCTGAGCATCACCTCCCAGGGATGACTGAACACCAAGGATCCCAGTGAACCCATCATGGTAGACAGCTGCTGCATCAGGTCACTTGAAACCCTGCCAGCTCACCTGTCTCTCTCTCTCTCTCTCTCTCTCTCTCTCTCTCTCTCTCTCTCTCTCTCTCTCCTGTCTCTCTTTCATTTTTCTTTCTTTCTTTCTTTCTTTCTTTCTTTTTTTTTTTTTTTTTTTTTTTTTTTTTTTTTTTTGGTTTTTCGAGACAGGGTTTCTCTGTGTAGTCTTGGCTGTCCTGGACTCACTTTGTAGACCAGGCTGGCCTCGAACTCACAGTGATCCACCTGCCTCTACCTCCCAAGTGCTGGGATTAAAGGTATGCGCCAGCACCGCTGGCCCTCTTTTTCATTTTTCAAGACAGGGTTTCTCTGTGTAGCCCTAGCTGTCCTGGAACTCACTCTGTAGACCAGGCTGGCCTCAAACTTACAGAGCTCCACCTGCCTCTGCCTCCTGAGTGCTGGGATTAAAAACCTCGCCACCCCCCCACCAACTTCAGATGTCTCTTCCTCCTCCAAATGTTCCTTCTACACTCATCCAGACCAGTCAAAGTACCCCAATAAATTGATGGCAGCAAAAAGTCCACCTGATGAAGTCAGAGAGACCTCCTAAGAAAACTGTCCACTACACATTGTCACACTGCAGTGCACCCTGCACCTCACAAACATGGCAAAATCCAGGGAGAAGGAGCCACTGGGGCTTCTGTGGGGTGCGAGCCACACAGGACCCGAGCCGCCTGTGTCAGGCTGGCAGCCCGGCATATCTCCACCCATCTTCTCCGGAAGCAGCTCAGGGAATTAGCTCTGATGCCACGCCCCGAGCTGGAGTTCTTGACACCTCTTTTTGGATCCGGGCCCTTTCAAAAGGAGCATTTCAAATAGCAGCCATCAACACTCCCAGAGGGTGGGTCTTAATCCACAGAGGATCATTAACTTCACCCAAGTGATGGGTCGTCTGTCAGCACCTCCAGTTCTTCCACCAATTACCTATCTGCTAATTATCTGGGATTAAGAACTGACACGGAGCGACATGGTCATTAACCACATATTTGCACGGCTTATTCATGTTAGGAAGGCAGCTCGGTCTCACCGAGTCTAATTGGACACGCCCACAATGCTGCAGCACACAGTTCCCTCTGCTGGGCTGTCAGCAACCCATGAAGGACCATCAGATGTGTTGACTTCTAAAGGGGCTTGGCCCTACACAAGAGGATTTTTCTTTTCTTTTTTTTTTTTTTTTTTTCTTTTTTCTTTTTTCTTTTTTTTTTTAATTTTCTTTTTTTAAACATGCTGGATGCTTTGGCTTTCTGGCAGGACAGATGACAGCTTAACTGTGAACGCACATGCGATCATTTGTCAAACACTCATTAGCTGAGGCACAGTACCAGGCACAGGTTTGGCCCCAGGGGTTTTTACAAAGGTGAAAGAGACACCATTCCTACCACCACCCCTCAGGTTTCCCTTCTTTAAGGGAATTACAGGCAAGCAGAGGCCAGAGCTGGGAGACAGGGAGGAGTAGCATCAGAGAGGTTTAAGAAATCCCGCAGAGAAAGTGGCATCCTCAGAGCCAGGTAGACCGCAGCACTGCAAGCTGAAGACACAGAGACTGGGCAGCAGGACCAGGGGTGGTGTAGATGGTGACCAGAGACGCCATGGGTGGAACAGAGGTGGCCCGGCAGGCTATAAGCATCCTGGAGAGCTTAAGTGTGCGCGCCAGGGAGCTTTCTGTCGGGGTGGGGGAGTAGAGGGGTCTAGTGAGTTTCTATGGAAATAAGATTGATATATTGGCAAACCTTCTCAGAAACTGACCACACCTATGGAAATAGCCCCCACCTAAGGAAAACATCGCCAGGCACGCCTGGAATCCCAGCGCTCAGGAGGCAGAGGCTGGAGGATGCAGAGTTAAAGGCCAGTCTGGGCTACATAGTGAGACACTGTGGAGTAGGAAAGCAGAGGGAGGGGACAGAAGGGAGGAAAGAGTAAAAGAAGTCAATGTTGGAGATAGAGAGATGGCACAGTGGTTGAGAGCGCTGCTCTTCCAGAGGGCCTGGATTTAGTTCCCAGCACCACGTGGCAGTTTTGGTTACCACCTGTATCTCAAATTCCAGGTGATCTGATGTTATGACCTACTCAACTAACGGACACACAATGCCACGGATATACATGCAGACAAAACACCCATACACATAAAATAATAATTTCAAATGCACACAGCTGTTGGGCTGGAGGGATTGGCTTTGCAGTTCAGAGCACTTGCTGCTCTTGCAGAGGACCTCAGTTTGGTTCCCAGCTCCCAGGTCAAGCAGTCCAGTCACCTGTAACTCCAGCTCCAGGGGATCTGGCGCCCTCTTCTGGATTCAGAGAGTACTTGCACTCCTGTGCTCATAGTCAAATACATATATACATAAATTTAAAATAAGAAAAATAAACTGTAAAAGATGCAAATTGTTGCTAAAACCCAGAAGACCATGGTGGCCCCTCTTGGGAACTCTGTACACACAGACAAAGCATTGTCCTGGCCACACCGGACTGTCTCCCTGTCTTACCAATGCGTGCTACTTAGTTTACTCAACACCATATTCCCCAGACTCTGGAAATCTGGCTACATACAAGTTGGGTTTCTTCTTACTGCTCTATAACATCCCACGCACAGACAACACCTGTCTGAGCTGCCCTGTGATGCTCCAGGGCACTGGTTCCCAACCTTCCTGATGCCGTAGCCTTTTAATACAATTCCTCAAGTTGTGGTGACCGCAACCATATCTTCACGGCTACCTCATAAATGTAACTTTGCTACTGTTGTGAATTGTGATGTAAAGCTCGTGTTTTTTTCAGTGGTCTTGGGTGACTCCTGTAAAAGGGCCCTTCAAGTTTCAACGGGGTCGCGACCCAAAGGTTGAGAACCCCTTCTCTGGTGACTGTTTTTGCTGGATTCAGATTCTACAGTAGCTTTGTTGGGTCATGAGTTATGCCTTTTCCCCCTTGAACAGATGCTTCTAAGTTTTCCAGAGCTACTTTGCCTTTCCAGACATCCACCAGGACCTGCACCAGGGTTTGGGTTGCCCTGTGTCTTTGTCCTCACTTGGTAAGATCTGTCTTTTTATGCTTTGCACATGTTGATAAGGGAATGTCCACCTGGTGGGGACAGTATCCTACATCCTTCTGGCAGCAGTGAGGAATAGTGTTTGGAGAAGTGGGAGGTGAAAGAAAATGGGGCCAGTGACTTGGTCAGACATTAGTGGCCAACATATAAGCAACGGAATTGATGGCGATGGAGTTGGGATGAGAAAGGCCGAAAAGCTGCACCTTGAGGGCCATGTGGGGGCTTGGACACACATAGAAACAGACTATGTTACAGCTGCAATTTGAGGGTAGAAGAAAGAGCCCCCTTCCCGATACACCGTGGGCGGGGTGAAGGGAAGAAGTTTGGGGGCGGGGTGGGGGTGCGTCGGAATGAAGTCAAGGCTAGAAACAGCTTGGGATATACACAGGTGAGAGTTGGAGTCAGAGGTGTGGCTGAGATCTCCCAGAGAGTTATGTGCAGTTAAACGGAGGAGGGGGAGGGCTGGAGAGGAGACGCTTGCCTTCAGGGGCCAAGCAGAGGAAGAAGTGGGGGAGACAGCATCGCATCGCTTCCCTCTGAAATGCTGGCATGGGCTGAGAAGCGTGAGTCAGGCGCTCCCAGACCCAACAGCCCAGGGTCCACCTCAGCAGCCAGGACTTTCTCCCGAAGGAGCTTGCATCACTGACCTGGGAAGATGGTTGTGAAATCCGCATCAGGTTGCGTACCTCTCTCTGGCAGCATTTTAGGGACAATGGGCAACGAAGACTCATAGCATCTTGGTGTTGGAGTCTTCTTCGCCTCCACAACATCGCTGACAATTAGTTATTCCTCACCCCGGGCAGGGAACTCACAACTTCCCACGACAACCCATTCCAACCCTGGGCACGCAGGGATCTAAGAAAACTAATCTCAACCAAACCACGGGGGAAGTCCAAGCTGTTTCTAATCTAGCGAGAATGCCCCGAGTAGAGTCAAAGGCCAAAGTCATCGTCGAAAATGCTTCTCCAACCCTAACCTCATCCCCCACCCCTACCCCGCCACACACACCTTCCCGCTGGGTTTGGAGTTACAGCGCCTGGCTCCCCAGGAAGCTGCGGGGATTGCATCACCATTTGCACACGGCCCCGGAATGCGCTCAGCCTTGCAGGCATTCCTCTGGCTCCTTCCAGCAAGGCCTACATCGGTTGGAACCCGGCCAGGGTCTCGGGGCTGAAGCGCTGCGTGCTCCAGCACAGACCCACTAGGCTGGACACGTGGGAGGGATGAGCGGCCGCGGATGAGAACAGACCCGCTACAAGCCGCTTCAAGCTTCCCTCGCTCGGCGCTACCCCCATCCTGCCCGGCGCTGGGCTCTGAGAAACAGCAGGGCGGGTCTGATGTCTGATTTCCAAACCGGCCGCTTGGGGCAACGGATGCTTTGAGAGATGGGCCGGCCATGCAAGAAGGAAGGAAATATGGTCTGTTTTCTTTGGCCCCATTTTTAGAAATTGACAGGGTGTTTTATCAAAGTAATATACCACTAAGTAAGCTTTTGGTTTTGTTTTCAATAAAGTTGCACTGAAAGCTTCTTATGGCCAGCGCTTGTGTTCCTGTGGCCTACCTTGAATCCCTCCCAACCTGTCTCCAGAAGCAGGGGATTCACCCCTGGAATGCCCAGCGCCTCTTAGATAAACTGCTATTATCAGCCATATGCTGGGCCAGGGGTGAAAAGTCAGTCTCCACAATTCTTATTCACTAGTTAAAAAATATTTTTCTCCAGGCTGGAGAGATGGCTCAAAAGTTAAGAACTGTGGCTGCTCTTTCCAGAGAAGCTGGATTCAATTCCCAGCACCTGCATGGCAGCTCATAACTGCCTTTCACACAAGATCTGACACCTTCATACAGACACACAACGTAGGCGAAACACCGACGCGCATAAAATAAAAATAAATTAAAAATATTTTCTCGTTTTATTTGGTATATAGGAGTGTCTGCATTTTATGCATGCACCACATGACTGCAATGCTCCTAGAAGGCCAGAACAGGGAGCCAGACACCCTGGAACTGGAGTTACAGACAATTGTGAGCCACCATGTAGGTGCTGGGAATAGAACCCAGGTTCCCTGAAAGAGCAGTGGATGCTCCTAACCACTAAGCCACCTGTCCAGCCCCATATTCTCTGCTTTTTTAGGGGGCGAGGTGAGTGTGCCTATGTATTTGCGTGTGTGTGTGCACGCGCGCATGTACATGCATGCATGCATGTAAAGCCAGAGGTCAACCTAGGATGTTATCTTCAATGATTTCATCCATCTTCACTTACTCACTTGGGCACTCTACTTATATTCCACACTTATATGGACAAGGAGAACTTGTTTTACACCATGCTCTTAGCAGAGATTTATCATGTCCAATGTCTCTGACAATATCCCTATTTAACAGGTTTTGTTTTCTTCTTCCTCTTTGAAACAGGGTCTCCTTAGATAGCCCAAGCTGACCTGAACTTAAGATCCTGCAGCCTCAGCTGTACACCACCCTGCCCAAGAACCTCGTGACTCTCCCTCCTCTGGTTATACTGGAGTCGGGCTTACACAGAAGGCCTGAGTGGGAGGGGCATTTCATTGTACAGTGAGCTGGTTTTTGTGATTAGATTCTCCTTTTAGGGTCTTCTTCTGTGCCTGTATGTTGGCGTCCTTTATCCAAACCCTCTTCCGCCACCAGCCCCATGTCCTTCCTAGTATTTACCAACCTCTGCTTCTGTGCAGTCAGCTTTTTAGCTTCCACAAGAGTAAAATACATGTCTGTCTTTCTGTGCCGAGCTTCTTTCACATAACACCTTCCAGTTTCATCTGTGTTGCAGCAGAAATGACAGGAGTTTGTGCTTTTTTTGGTCAGGTTCTTTAGTTTGTTTGATTTGGGTTTTGGGGTGGGATTTTTGTTTTTTTGTTGTTTGTTTTTCTTTTCTTTTTTTTTTTTCCTTTTTTTTTCTTTTTTTGGTTTTTGGTTGTTAGTTTGGGGCCTTTTTTTTTTTTTTTTTTTAAGATTGACTGATTGATTGTGTATACAGTGCTCTGCCTGTATGTACACCCGCAGGCCAGAAGAAGGCATTGTATCACATTACAGATGGTTGTGAGCCACCATGTGGCTGCTGGGAATTGAACTCAGGACCTCTGGGGGAGCAATCAGTGCTCTGAGCCTTCTCTCCAGCCTCAGGACACTATTTTTGTTTTTAAAGCAGGGTTTCTTATAGCCTAGAACAGCCTCACACTCCTGATCTCCCAGCCCCCACCTCCTAACCCTGGGATTATAGGTGTACAGCAAGCCTGGTGTAGTGTTTGATCTGTTCTGACGGTGAATAACAAGCACTGTGTTGTGCGTATACTAAAGATTTCTTATTTAGTCATCAAAATTTTGTTTAGCCCCACAGGTGAACCAAGGGCACAGTAGATGTAATCTATTTTGTATTATTGCTCTTTCACAACCTTCTTCACAGAAATCCATCCTCATTCACCATTTAAAGTTTTTTTATATTTATTTACTTATGAGTGTTCTATCTGCATGTTTGTTTGTTTATGAGTGTTCTATCTGCATGTACACCTGCAGGTCAGAAGAGGAATCAGACCACATTATAGATGATTGTGAGTCACCATGTGGTTGCTGGGAATTGAACTCAGGCCCTCTGCAAGAGCAGACTGTGTTCCTAACCACTTAAGCCATCTCTCCAGCACTTTTTTTTCCTTCCTTTCTTTCTCATGCTTATAATTCCTGTAAAACTCCAGCCTTTCACCGCATCCTGGAGTGTGGTGGCCCGACTTTTTTTTTCTTTTTAAATACTAAAAAACCCCAGTTGTTCCAGCTGTGGTGGCGCACGCCTTTAATCCTAGCACTCGGGAGGCAGAGGCAAGTGGATCGCTGTGAGTTCAAGGCCAGCCTGGTCTACAAATGGAGTCTAGGACAGCCAAGGCTACACAGAGAAAGAAACCCTATCAAAACAAACAAACAAACCACTATAAACATTTTTTTTAAAGATTTATTTATTTATTATTATGTATACAGTGCTCTGCCTTCATGTACACCAGAAGAGGGCATCAGATCACATTATAGATGGTTGTGAGCCACCATGTGGTTGCTGGGAATTGAACTCAGGACCTTTGGAAGAACAGGTGGTGCTCTTAACCACTGAGCCATCTCTCCAGCCCCACTATAAACATTTTGCTTGCTCAGTAGTTGTCTTTGATTCCAGCACTTGGGAGGCAGAGGCAGGTGATCTCTATGAGTTCAAGACCACACTGCTCTACATAATAAGTCTGAGGGCAACTGGAACTTCATAGTGAAACCCTGTCTAAAAACAAACAAAACAGCAACAAAAACTCAACCTATAAACATCTCTGCTTCTCCTTCCTGGTTGTTTCATTTGGTTTTTGTTTAGCTGTGTTTTGGCTGCTAGGCCAGCTTAGAAAGAGCTGGATGATACAGGATGGCCTCCCTTACATATACCTGGATTGTTGTCCTAGGAGACTTGACCTGTCACTGCCAAGCAGTGTGATCGGCAGAGAGCAGCCTAACACACACGCTCGTCCCACCTCACTTAGTGTATGGTTCCCCTAATTTCCTCTAAGTTAATTTAATGTCATTGGTTTTCCCTTGTTGCCCCTCATTACTTAAAAGTGCTTTTTTTCTGCATTTAAAAACTTTTAGGGCTGGAGAGATGGCTCAGTGGTTAAGAGTACTGTCTGCTCTTCCAAAGGACCCGGGCTCAATTCCCAGCACCCACATGGCAGCTCACAACTGTCTGTAACTCTAAGATCTGACATCCTCACACCAATGCACACAAATTAAAATTAAATAAAATAATTTTTAAAAAAACTTTTAGCCAGAGGGCTGGAGAGATGGCTCAGAGGTTAAGACTTGACTGCTCTTGCAGAGGTCCTAAGTTCAATTCCCAGCAACCACATGGTGGCTCACAACCATCTATAATGAGATCTGGTGCCCTCTTCTGGCCTGCAGGTGTACATGAAGGCAGAGCACTGTATACATAATAGTAAAAAAAAATAAATCTTTAAAAACAAAACAAAACAAAAAAACACTTTTAGCCTTTAATCCCAGCACTTGGGAGACAGAGGCAGGCAGATCGCTGTGAGCTTGAGGCCAGACTGGTCTACAAAGTAAGTCCAAGACAGCCAAGGTTATGTAGAGAAACCCTGTCTCTAAAAAACCAAATAAATAAAAACTTTAACATTTTATTTGTGTGTGTGATGTATATGCATAGAACCCTGAGCAGGGTTTCTAGTAAGCCTGTTCCTCTGAGGTAGGGTCTCTCTCTGGACCATGGACTCCTGTCAGTAGACTGTCTCCCAGCAAGCCCCAGGGAGCCTCCTATCTCTGCCCCTCAGTGCTGTGGCTCCAAGCACTTAGGAGACCATGTCTGGTTTTCACAGGGTCCTGGGGTGTAGCTACAGTCCTCATACTTGAGCTGCCGGTGCTCTTAATGGCTGAATCACCTCCAGCTTGTACACGTGCTCTTTCAACGGACCTGAGCGTGCAGGTGGTAATAGGAAGGTAGGAAGGCTCCGCTGTTAGGAGAGCTGCTCTTACAGAGGACGTGGATTCACTCCCCAGCATCCACATGGTGATTCATAACTGTATAGCTCGTCCCAGAGGATCTGATGCCCCCTTCTGGCCTCCGAGGACACTGCACACATGTGATTCATTTACAAGCAGGCAGGCAAAACACTCATCACACACAATAAATCTTTTGCCTGGTCTACAAAGCAAGTCCAGGACAGCCAAGGCTACACAGAGAAACCCTATCTTGAAAAACAAAAACAAAACCCACAATCTTCTTTTCCCCCTGAGACAGGGTTTCTCTGTGTAGCCTTGGCTGTCCCGGACTCAAACTCACAGTGATCCATCTACCTCTGCCTCCTGAGTGCTGGGATTAAGGTGTGCACCACCACACCTGGCTAACTTTAAAATAATAGGAGAGGAAAAAACAAACAAACAAACAAACAAACAAAAAAAGAAAAAAAAAGAAAGAAAGAAAGAAAAAAAGAAAAAGAAAGAACGAAAAGAATCTGGGCCCCCTAGTACCTAGTGCTCCTGAATTGTATCCTCCTTGGCTCTACTAGTCTTCTCAGATACGTACTCCTCTCCCACCTCCAAGTCTGTGGACAGTCCTATGGCATACCACACACAGGCTCTGCCCTGCCAACATGCCAGCTGGCCTTCCTCATGCCACCCCCTACACACACACACATACACCTCCCTCAGCATAGCCTCTCACTCAGTGGACACAGACAGTCTTGGGTTCCAAAGTGGGTTTTTACTGCTAAAGACTCAACTGACCAAGCTAAGGGCTCCTATCAGAGCCAGCCCTGGGGATACCAGAGAGCAACCGCCTCAGTCACATGATAGGTAAGTGCTCTACAATGCAAGTACACAGCAGGCCAACAGATGGCGATGACAAGTAAGCGGATCCTGTAAGCAGGAGCACCTTCAACCACAAGGGATGAACTGCTTTGGCCATTTCTGGACCAAGAAGTGCTAGTGGCTCAGACCTTGGCCAGCAGCACCATACACCAGATGCCTTCTACTCCCTGGAGGCACAAGGCTATGCCTGATGCTCTGAGAGAGCAGGAAACAGCCAGGAACAAGGCTGCAGCTCCAGTTACTTGCTCAAGCATATGCTCCACGGACCATGTTGGGTTTGGTTTCATGATTCACAGGTGACCCAGCAGGAAATGTGATGCCTTTTATCACAAGCACCTTACTTCAGAGGGCATGGCAGAAAGGATATACAGCGGTTAGTTTAAACACAGAAATCTAACTCATTAGGTCATACTCAATCGATGTGTCAGACCCACCTAAGGGGAATGGAAGATATTTCCCTTAAGTTCCACATTTAAAAATAATGTGTGCTCCTGGTAAAACAAAAAACAAAAACAAAAAACCTGAGTGTATTGAAGAGAATATAGCCAACAGTGCCTTTCCCAGTGAGCTCTAGAGAACCCTCTGCAGAGATGCCACTGGGCTGGGACTATGGCTCAAGGGCACACAGCACTTGCCTGGTAGGCAGGGGACACTATCCAACCCATAGCACTAGGAAAAGTATCCTTAACCAGTATGTGTGTCCATCCTTCTAGAACTTTCTACACATGTATAAGTATAGATTTGTATGACATCATTTTGTACATATGGATGATGTACTGGCTGGTTTTGTATGTAAACTGACACAAGCTAGAGTCATTGGAGAGGAAGGAGTCTCAGTTGAGAAAATGACTCTGTAAGATCCAGCTGTAAGGCATTTTCTTAAAGAGTGATTGATGGGGGAGGACACGGCCCACTGTGGATGGTTCCATCCCTCAGCTGATGGTCCTGGGTTCTATAAGCAGGCTGAGCAGGCCATTAGGAGCAAACCAGTAAGCAGCACCCCCTCCGTGGCCTCTGCATCAGTTCCTGCTTCCAGGTTCCTGCAGGTTTGAGCTCCTGTCCTGACTTCCTTTAATAATGAACAACAATATAGAAGTGTAAGCCAGCCAAAAAAAGGGGTGGAGGGCTGGAGAGACGGCTCAGCGGTTAAGAGCACTGACTGCTCTTCCAGAGGTCCTGAGTTCAATTCCCAGCAACCACATGGTGGCTCACAACCATCTATAATGTGATCTGATGCCCTCCTCTGGCCTGCAGGTGTACAAGCAGGCAGAGCACTGTATACATAATAAATAAATACTTTTTTTTTTTTTAAAGTGTAAGCCAAATAAACCCTTTTCTCCCCTACTTGCTTTTGGTCATGGTGTTTCACTGCAGCAATTGAAACCCTGACTGGGGCAGAAAGGAAGTATAAAGATAAGATATATATTTACCTTTTACTCCACAGGTTTTCTAACAGTTATATAAACCCTTTCAAATCACAAAGAATATCTTGAAGTGTGAGGTAAGATGAAAAGCTCCTTCACCACTAACCTTTCTGGAACTCGAGATACCACTTGAGAGAATCAATGTTCTGATCAACAGCCAGCAGTTTTCCTGAAGAGGGAAAACTAACAAATATTCTCAGCTTTGTGAGGCCATCTGTGTCATACGTAGTTTTTTTGGGTTTGTTTTTGTTCATTGATTAGTTTTGGTTTTTCAAGACAGGGTCTCTCTGTGCTAGCCTTGGCTGTCCTGGACTCGCTTTGTAGATCAGGCTGGCCTCGAACTCATTCCTCAGACAATGTAAAGACGGATCTTAGTGGGCTGGAGAGACGACTCAGAGGTTAAGAGCACTGACTACTCTTCCAGAGGTCCTGAGTTCAAGTCCCAGCAACTACATGGTGGCTCACAACCAATTATGTTATCTGATGGCCTCTCTGGCCTGCAGGTGTACATGCAGGCAGAGCACTGTATACATAATAATAAATAAATCTTTAGAAAAAAAAAAAGTCCAATCTTAGCTTCAGCCAGGAAAAGAACAGGCTTTTGAGGGTGGGAGCAGTGAGATGGCTCAGTGGGTAAGGGCACTTCCTGCCAGACTTGATGATCTATGCTCAATCACCAGGATCCACTTAGTAGGAGAGAGCCCCACCCCAAAAAGCTGTCCTCTGACCCCCATAGGTATGTAGCTGCACACACATATTAATAAATGAAAAAAGAGAGTAACCAGGCAGTGGTGGCCCTCCCCTTTAGCCCCAGCACTCAGGAGGCTAATGGATCTCTGAGTTCAAGGCCAGTCTGGTCTACCCAGTGAGTTTCAGAACAGCCAAGATTACAGAAAGAAACCCCGTCTCAATGAAACAAAAAACAAAAAAAAAGACTATAGTTTCAGAGATCTTTTGGGTTGGTTTTTTGAAACAGGGTTTTTCTGTACAGCCCTGGCTGTCCTGGAACTCTCTGTGTAGACCAGGCTGGTCTCAAACTCAGAGATCTGCCTGCCTCTGCCCCCTAAGAGCTGGTGTTAAAGGGCACACCACCATGCCCAGCTCTCACCTACCCAGGGGTCATCTCTATAGTTCCTCCCTTGACTGTGTGGACCTCGAGGACGAGATGTCAGTTCCCTCCAGCGTGTGAAGCCAGCTGTGAGTTTGAGGCCAGCCTGGTCTACAAAGCGAGTCCAGGACAGCCACACACAGGTTTCTCCTACACAGAGAAACCCTGTCTCAAAAACAACAACAACAACAACAACAAAAAGAAGAGCACTAGCCAGGCGTGGTGGCGCACGCCTTTAATCCCAGCACTCGGGAGGCAGAGGCAGGTGGATCGCTCTGAGTTCGAGGCCAGCCTGGTCTACAAAGTGAGTTCAGGATGGCCAAGGCTACACAGAGAAACTCTGTCTCGAAAAACCAAAAAAAAAAAAAAAAAAGCACTAACTGTTCTTCCTAAAGGTCCTGAGTTCAATTCCCAGCAACCACATGGTGGCTCATAACCATCTATAATGAGATCTGGTGCCCTTTTCCAGCAAGCAGGAACACATGTAGGCAGAATATTGTATAAGTAATAAATGAACAAATCTTTAAAAAAAAAAAAAAAAAAAAAGATCTTGTACCAAACATCATAAGTAACGTCAAAGGTAACAAATAGCTACAAACCAGCCTGGCTCAGGAGTGGAATGCCATCAGCCACAATGATTGGACAAGTTTGCACAGGCTGTGGGGTTCTTTCCAAACCATGATCAATCAGCTCTGCGATCTGCAGCCGAGATTGGGAAAGAGAATCATGTTGACAGGTGTCTAATTTGGCTACATCAATCATAAATCTTCAGTTATCTCAGGCCATCTCATTAATATCACCCACAGGCCACACATTCCCACAATCACTTCCTACATGGCCCAGAACTGTGTGGTGCTAATTTATCAACCTGTAATACACTGACTTATTTATGTTTCCTTCCTCCACAAACCATGACTTGTAGCACAGGATGTATCTTGAGCCAGGAAACTGAGACAAGAGGATCAGAGTTCCAGGCTAGCCTGGGCTACATGAGAGTCGGCCTTGACCTCTGCCTCACATCTTGTTCATCTTATGTTAATCATTAAAGCTGAGTTGTAGCCGAGCCTGGTGGTGTACACCTTTAATCCCAGTATTCAGGAAGCAGAGGTAGGCAATCTCTGTGAGTTGAAGGCTAGCCTGGTCTACAAAGCGAGCCCAGGACAGCCCAGGCTACACAGAGAAATCTTGTCTCGAGGGAAAAAAAAAGGCAAAACAAGCTGAGTTGTGGTGGCTTTTTTTTTTTTTTAAAAGAAAACTTCCCCTGCACATCCTAAGGCTGTGAAATACAGCCCTTATTTTTTTTTTAATTTTAAAGGTTTATTTACTTATTATGTATATAATGTTCTGCTTGCATGTATGCCTACCCACCAGAAGAGGGCACCAGATCTCATTACAGATGGTTGTGAGCCACCATGTGCTTGCTGGGAATTGAACTCAGGACCTCTGGAAGAGCAGCCAGTACTCATAACCTCTGAGCCATCTCTCCAGCCTTTGTGGCGGCTTCTTAACAGTCACAGCATAAATCAGAAACAAAACAGTAATAACTTTCTTGAGGCTGGCGGAGGGGTTTTATTTTCTGACTCAAGGATGTTCAAAGTGTTTGTCACAAAGTCCTCCAAATGCAAGAATTTAATCCATAAAGTTTTCTTTCTTTTTGTTTTTTGTTTTGTTTTGTTTTCTGGGTTTTGAAGACAGGGTTTCTCTGTGGAGCTCTGGCTGTCCTAGATTTGCTCACAGCAATCTGCCTGCCTCTGTCTCAAAAGTGCTAGGATTAAAGGCATGTACCACAGTGTCCAGCCATAAAGATTTCTACAGTCCCCTCACTTGTCTGCCCCCTCCACAGGTACCCCACAGCCGGGTCAAAAATAAAAAAGTAAAAGAAATAAAAAATAAAAAGATTTCCACAGTCACTTGGTTAGTCTCCTAAGACATTATAACTCAGTGTGACTCACAATAGAATAGAGAGGTGAGGCTCTTGAGTGAGGAAAGCCAACGAACTGCTGAATGGATCAGATGTAACATGAAAGGCCCTGCTAGAATGTTACCAGGCAGGGGTGGCTCACACCTTTAATTTCAGCCCTCAGGAGGCAGAGGCAGAAGCATCTCTGAGTTCAAGGCCAGCCTGGTCCACAGAGCAAGTTCCAGGACAGCCAGGGCTACACAGAGAAACCCTGTCTTGAAAAAAAACCAATAAAATAAAATAGACTATTCTCTGTGTCAAGCAGTAAGAGCAATGAGTGTTCTCAGGCAGCCACCACAGCCACCTTCTGGGAGTCTTCAGCATCGAAGCAAAGCACGAGGCGAGTGTTCTGCATTTTATAATCCTCAGTCAGTTTATTGACACTCACTTCCTTTCCCAGGCACGGTGGCGCACGCCTTTAATCCCAGCACTCAGGAGACAGAGGCCTACAAAGCAAATTCCAGAATATCCAGGGCTTCATAGAAAAACCCCCTCTCAAAAACCCAGCCAGGCGTGGTGACGCATTCCTTTAATCCTAGCACTCGGGAGGCAGAGGCAGGTGGATCACTGTGAGTTCGAGGCCAGCCTGGTTTACAAAGTGAGTCCAGGACAACCAAGGCTACACAGAGAGACCCTGTCTCGAAAAACCAAAAAACAAAACAAAACAACAGCAAAAAAACCAAACAAACAACAACAAAAAAAAAAAACCACAAAAAAATCCTTCAAATAAATATTTTAAATGGTGCCAAAGCACCAATGAGGAAAGCAGATACCTGCAGAGGTCCAGAGGCTGTCTAAAGCCACAATGGGAGCTCCTCAGGACCCCAGAGCCACCAAGGACTCCTCAGGGTCAGTCATTTGAACAGGCTCAGAAGCCAGTTTAATCCTCAGAACTTCCGCGAAGCCATCGCCAAACCAGCACGTGATGTGCGCAATGTCGACAGTGAAGAAGAAGAGGCGGTCCTGACAGAGCTTCCGTCGGTACACGGAGCGAGGATCTGCTGCCAGCACGGCCTCAATGGCGCACTTGGCGTCCTCTGTGGACCGAAAGTACCTGAATGACATCTGACCCGCGTCTGCAATGAGAAAGACACAAGCCTGTACTTACAACCACGCAGGTTAAACTTTGAAGCACTGCGTTTCAGCATGAAATGTGGTCACCTCAAAAAGTCACATGAAAGGAACAGCGTCTGGAAACCTATTCATTTCAGAGACTGTCACCTTCATGAAGTATTGTCATTAGAGTTACTCTGTGTACCTCCAAATTTCTTCTGTTACCGAACAAAACACTAACGGTGTATTTTTAACAGGAATCCAAAACAGGGGAGGAAAACTTCCATTTTCTGTCCACCAAATACCATTCTTTCTATGGTCAGTCTATAACTTAACTCTTGTCACTTTCCCAATGGAAGAGCTATGGTTAAGGAAACAAGTGGCATTCCCAGTGTTCTCAAAGCTGCCCACTACCCACCCCAAACACCTTCAGTGCCAGCACTTGAGAGACAGAGGCAAAGAGCAAAGGAGGAAGGGCAGAAAACTAGGCGTCCAAACTCCACTGCCAGAGGCAATGCCACATTCCTCACAGATGGAGAGCCTAAGACAAAACTTCAAAAAATCCATTATTAGAAGCTCAGCACCTCAGAGAAGGCCAGCCACTGTACCAGGCAATCTTGGATTTCAGGTAAACAGAGGCTTGCCCTTCCAAGTGACAAAGCTTCCCTTGTGTGTGCATTCTTTAACGTATTTCAGTTTTTAAAATATAGTATATATGGGGGCTGGAGAGATGGCTTAGCAGTTAAGAGCATTTACCTTGCCGAGGCCCCTGACTCAGTTCTTAGGACTCACAACTCTCAAAACTCCAGTTCCAGGGGATCTAAACCTTAAACCTTCTTCTGTCCTTCTTGGGCACCAAACACACACAGTGCATATACACCCATGCAGGCAAAACTCTCATATACATAAAGTAAAATAGATAAATCATACACACACATACACATATAATTTTTATTGTTATTTTTAAGGGACTGATGAGATGGCTCAGTGCTGCCAAGCCTGACAACCTGAGTTCAATACCCAGTGGTAGAAAGAAAAGTATTGACTCCTTCAAGTTGTGCTCTGAAATCCACACAGGCACTATGGTGTGCACAGGTGCAAAACACACACACACACACATACAAATAAATAAATGTTCTGCCGGGCATGGTGGCACACGCCTTTAATCCCAGCACTTGGGAGGCAGAGGCAGGCGGATCGCTGTGAGTTCGAGGCCAGCCTGGTCTACAAAGTGAGTCCAGGACAGCCAAGGCTACACAGAGAGACCCTGTCTCGAAAAACCAATAAATAAATAAATAAATAAATAAATAAATAAATGTATGTTCTGAGGTATTTTTGGTTTGAGACAGGGCCTCTCTATGTAGTCCTGGCTTGCTTGGAACTTGCTATGTAGATCAAGCTAACCTTGATTTCGCAGAGATGCAGCTGACTCCCCAGTGCTAGGATAAAAGGCGTGTGCCAACATGCCTGGCCAAATGGTTTTTAAACAGCATATTGTGTGTTGTATGGATGTAGCAGCTGACAATAAAAATCTGATTGGCCAATTACATGGGCAGAAAGAGGAGGTGGGGGTGGGGGGTGGGGAAGTGGGGGTAGGGGAGGCCCAGAACTTCTGGTAAGGAGAAAGAAACTCCAACTCCGGGAAGAGGAGAGAGGAAGGTCTTTTTTGCCAGGAGTCAGGGAAGAAGACAAGTGCGTTCATGGGCCAGGGAGGATAGCTGGTCACATGGCTGGATGGGGCAAGGCGTATGGCTTAACTTAGATGAGCTAGTTGAGAGTCCCAGCTAAGGCCTAAGCTTCCAATTTTTTAAATGGTCTTGGAATGTTTATTCTTATGGTTTAAAGGCCATCCTGGGGCTTAGGTCTGTCTTCAGCAGGCCTTCAACAGCATATAAAACCCCATGTAGCCTCATGCCCTTGCTGTACCTCTGGGACTCTCCACACGACCTCTCAGGAGCCACACAAGCTTCTTTTGGGGTTGTGCATGGCTCTCTTGAGGCTGACCCCCCCTTTCCTTGGTCACGCTGGCTCACTCCATCATCTCCTTGTTGTCTGCTCTCATGTGTTTCTTCAGCGGGGCCTCCTTTGGCCATCTATTTCCAAATGCAAGTCACTAACCCTGCCCTTCTCTTTGCTCTGTCCTATGCTACTGTCCTTTGCACAGCAAAGCCTTGAGCTTTCTAGAATGCAAACGCCATGGAGGCAGGGGTTTTCTGATCCCTTGCTTCTCTCGAAGCCTGTGCCTCTTCATATGGCCATGCTGGCTCTTTACTGAAAAGTAAGACAGGAATGGCTCTCAATGCTTTGGATATCTGTCATCTCCTTGGAAACCAGCTACTGCTTGCTAGCATCCTCATCTCCACCTCTGAACAGTCAGCAGCTTCCTTCACTCTCCATCTGCTAGGGACTGGGGACACCAAACAACACATGCTAAGAACCATGTGTTAGACAGCCTGTGGTCTTTCTCTGGCAGGAAGTGCATATGATGTGGGGGAAAGCATCATCACAGGAGGGTCTTCACTCCTTGTGAAATCTTGGGGTCCCTGACAGAATAAAACAGATACCTCGACCAGATAGAAAAGGAAGTAAGAAATAGAGTGTATCCAGCCATAACCTCAAAAACAAAAACAAAAAAAGCAAAAAACAAAAAAAGAACAGAGAAAGGCAAGCAGAGCTGGAAAGACGGCTGAACGGTTAAGAGCACCTGCTGCTCTACAAAGGACTTGAATTTGGTTTTTAGTACCCATCTTGGGCTGCTCACAAATGCCTGTGACTCCAGCTTCAGGAGAGCAGAAGCCCTGCCCTGGCTGCACCAGACCTATATGACACATACCCCCAAGACACATGCATACACACCATTAAAATAAGAAAATAATTATTAAGTAAATGAAGGGTAAGGGCTGTAAGGCACAAGCGACTACTGAGGCCGCAGCCACTCTCCACAGGTGCCTTCTGGGCACCTAGATTAAGCACCAACTAAATACTGTCAACCAGAAAGTGCCATGTGAGTTGGGCGTGGTGGTACACACCTTTAACCCCAGCACTCAGCAGGCAGAGGCAGGCGGATCTCATGAGTTCGAGGCCAGCATGGTTTAGAAAAAGTTGAGTCCAGGGCAGCCAGGGATGTTACACAGAGAAACTTTGTCTAAGGGAAAAAAAAAAAAAAAAAAAAAAGAAAGAAAGAAAAAGAAGAAGGAGGAGGAGGAAGAGGAGGAGCCCTGTGATGGTGCACCCAGTTTATAATCCTGCTCCTTAAAAACCGGGTCACTGACAAATGTTGCATATATAATAAAGTGCTTTCAGCAGTATCCATCCTGGCTCATTATTTGATTAGGTCTGTAGCTAACACACACAGGCCCTGTGCACAATAAGAAACAAACCAAACCAAACCAAACCAACATGAGCTCCTCTCTCACTCAGACCTAGGAGGCCCAGGGTACCCAAGCTCACCTCCTGAACTGAGCTTCCTCAGGTCCATCTCTGAGTGAGGAGTAAACCGGACTTGTAAAGGGGCCACAGGGGCCTCCTTCACCCAGCTGGGGACGACACTGCAGGGCACCCTGTCAGCTGTCCTGGCACGGCAGGAAGCATCCCACTGTTTTTCTGCATGGCTCCCCAGCAAGACACTTTCCACTTTCCTTGGCCTATCTGTGCCTTCTTCCAGATCCTGTAAGCTCTTCAGATCCTGTAAGCCAAGTTGCTCGTCAACCGTACCCATGCTGTCACCTCTGCTTGGTTCCAGTGCCAAATCCACTGTTTCGTCTCTGTCCTCTGGCAAAGTGTGCTGGGTTCCTGTGCTGTCTTTGGACTTCTGGGAGTCTTGTTCTGAGGTTCTGCTTTCAAGGCATCTTGGTTTCTCCTCAGCGTTATGGCAGGGCTGTGCTTTGCCTGAGAGCAGCCACTGGTCACACCTGTCAGTGGTGCCATCAGACTGGCACGCAGCTCTCGGCTTCTGGTGGTTATTCTGCACGGCAAAGTCCTCCAGAGGCTCCGAGTTCCGCGGTGAGTCATAGTCAGCGATATAGGGCTTTATGTCTAGCACAGGAGTGCCATGTATCATGTCAATTCCAGACAGGTATACAGCTCCACCTGAGTGGGACAAAGATCCTCTTATGTGTTTACAGTAGACAATGGTACAGGCAACTGGAGGACAGGCCTAGCCGGTAAGTCTCTCTCAAATACCTGCTTGCACCTCATTGAGCCCTCTTACACTGTTCTGCCTAGAAACCTACATCTTCATCTGCCAACTCCTACTCCTCCAGGCTCTCACAGAACACGTCCTTTACAAACCTTCCTGGCTCTTCTGGATCCCACAGAGGCACAGGTACAAACCTGCACTAGAGCCTTTTCATACAGAATAGCAATGGCTTACTTCTGTGCCTCTGTGCCTTGACAGTGAGTGTCAGGCCCCAGGCACACATGTCGGGGTTCACTCATCTTTGCATCACTCCCAGGCACACATGTCGGGGTTCACTCATCTTTGCATCACTCCCAGGCACATGCCAGTCCTCAGTGTGTCATCAGGACCAATGTGTATTTTCACTGTTGCAAGCAGACTTTAGGAGGCCTGACAATGCACCCCAAGTTGGTGCTCATGTCCTATATAACCCCTTCTCTAAGTTCAACTTACATCTAAGCCATAGAATATGGCAAAAGAGCCAGGCGTGGTGGTGCACGCCTTTAATCCCAGCACTCAGGAAGTAGAGGCAGATGGATTACTGTGAGTTCAAGGCTAGCCTGTCACAAAGCAAGGCCAGGACAGCCAAGGCTACACAGAGAAACCCTGTCGCGGGGGGGGGGGGGGGGGGCGGGGAGAATATGGCAAAAGAGCTCTGTTACCAGGGGCTGGAAAGATGGCTCAGAGGTTAAGAGCACTGACTGCTCTTGCAGAGGTCCTGAGTTCAATTCCCAGTAACCTATAACTGAATATTAAGTCTCTGAGTGTCCCACGTGGATAGCTACTGTCCATATCCTGTTACTGCTTGCAGAGCCTCCTATCCATACTCTCAGAAACTGACTGGACAGGAACCAACACACAGCAGGTGCTCACATTGACTCTGACTCCATTAAGAAGAACAGGATGGTAAGACCTTGATGTCTGAAACATGCTGTGTGCAAGCCTGGAGCTTTGGAAAGGTGACACTGGACTATCTAAATGATGGGATACACAGGAGAGCCCAAGAGTTCATGGGAAATTCCTACACTGTTCCTGACTCCGCACTGTCATTTGTCCCAGTGCACGAACATTATTTATTATGCTTTCCTCTTATCAACTGACCTTCTGAAAGAGGAGGGACTGGCTCATGACCTTTTCTGATAGGTATAAAAAGAAGCACTCCTGGGGGCTGGAGAGATGGCTCAGTGGTTAAGAGCACTGAACTGCTCTTCCAGAGGTCCTGAGTTCAATTCCCAGCAACCACATGGTGGCTCAAATACCATCTATAATGTGATCTGATGCCCTCTTCTGGCCTGCAGGTGTAATGCAGATAGAGCACTCATACATATAAATAAGTAAATATTTTCAAAAAGAAGCACTCCTGTCTCCACCCCTACATTATTTATGATTGATAGTGTTGGCTCATTCACTTTTCTGATTTCACCTCCCTCAACAGAAGGCTAACATCTGTTTGAGCAGGGATTTTTACCTGAGTTAATCACCAATGTATCCCTACCGCTTACAAGACCTGGCACAAAGTCAATGATTTTAAAAAAGGTGCAGTGTGGTGGTATGAATGAGAATGAGGTCCAAAGGCTTGTGTACTTAAATACTTAGACTACCAAGAAGAGACTTGATACCCTATGAGCATATAAAGGGGGAGGGAGTCCCCCTCAGTCACAGTCATAGGGGAGGGGAATAAGGGGAAAATGGGAGGGAGGGAGGAATGGGAGGATACAAGGGATGGGATAACCATTGAAATGTAATAAGAATAAATTAATAAAATATATTAAAATAAATAAATAAATAAATACTTAGTGTCCAGTTGGTTGGAAAGGATTTATATGTGCCTTGTGAGAGGTGTGTCACCGTGGGTGGACTTTGAAATTTCACAGTTATCTCTCTCTGCCTCATGCATTCGGATCAAGAAGTGAGCTCTCAGCACTGCTCTAGCACCATGCCTGCCTGCTGCAACATTCCCCAGCATGACAGTCACGGACTGAAATCTTCTGAAACTGTCAGCCTTGAATAAACACTTTCTTTAATAAGTTGCCCTGGTCATGGTATCTTACACAGCAATAGAAAAGTAACGACGACGTGCAGTTTGCACGAACGATCAGAAATGCTCCAGTGTTGCCCAATTTGGTAACCATCTTTTTTGTTTGTTTGTTTTGTTTTGTTTTTTGAGACAGGATTTCTTCTGTGTAGCCTTGGTTGTCCTGGACTCCAGGATTTCTTCTGTGTAGCTTTCGCTGTCCTGGGCTCGCTTTGTAGACCAGGCTAGCCTTGAACCCACAGTGATCTGCCTGCCTCTACCTCCCAAGTGCTGGGATTAAAGGCTGTGCCACCAGGTCCAGCCTTTAGTAAGCCATCTTAAAAAATAAGCAATTGAATTTGCTGAGAAACCAAACACTTGGGGCATGATTCAGCAGAGTTCAGGTCCCAAAAAGAATGAAATAGCCTCTTGTCTATTTAGCCCAGTGTCCTAAAGAGCACTGAAAACCTGTCCTATAAGATCCTTAGCAACAGCTGCGCGGGAGGGGGTGGGGGTGGTGGCGCACACCTTTAATCCCAGCACTTGCAGGGCAGAAGCAGATGCATCTCTGAGTTCAAGACAAAGTGAGTTCCAGGACAGCCAGAGCTACACAGAGAAACCCTGTCTCAACCCCACCCCACCCCCAAAAAAAGATCCTTAGCAAGAAAATCTATGTAGAGTAGAGCAGCAGGCCACGTGCTCCTGCCCACTTCAGGAACAAGCTTCAAGATGCTGCGTGGAACGGGCTGTCTCCCCACCCATACGCTGCCATCTTCCACTCTCCAACAAACACTTAAGTCTGTTATTCAAGAGCAAGAAGCTCCCTGAGCTGGGGTGGAACTCAGCTGGTAGAGTGCTTGCTACTGCACTGGGTTCAGTCCCCAGCTCCATGTAAGTTGGGTGTTGTGACCCACTCTTGTAATCACAGCACTCAGAGGGTAGAGGCAAGAGATCACAAGCTCACAGTCATCTTCAGCTCTATATGGATTCTTGAGACTCTGTATCAAAACAACAACAACAACAACCAGAAGCTCTCTGAGAACGTCTGACTAGGTTATAACAGGAGCACAGCTAAAAGCAATCGCGTGTTCTACTGTGGCACTTCCACAGTCTGACAGATGCTAGAGCCTGTAATGTACTTCATCCCCAACACACGGCACAGCTGACGGCCTGCACCACAGCCCAAATGTCTCTTTCCTTCAGGCTGCAAAGAAGAAATGACACCCTTCTTCTCCTGCTTTCCAGAAACGCATGAACAACTGGGCACTGTGCATCACAACTGAAAATAGCCAGTAAAATTTAATCATCTTGTATTTCTTACATCCCAAGTCTGTAAAAATCTTATTACTGAGCCGGGTGTGGTGGCGCACGCCTTTAATCCCAGCATTCGGGAGGCAGAGGCAGGCGGATCGCTGTGAGTTCGAGGCCAGCCTGGTCTACAAAATGAGTCCAGGATGGCCAAGGCTACACAGAGAAACCCTGTCTCGAAAAACCAAATAAATAAATAAATAAATAAAAATAAAAATAAAAAATAAAAATCTTATTACTAATCTAATGATTACAAAGCCTATAAGCTTTTGAAAATAGCACTGGCTTTTCTATAGCGGAATGATAAAAACAAGCTCTGAGCATCTTCCAAGAGTTTGTTTTGTAGTGTTTCCAATGGTGACACCCTTTCGATCATCACATATTCCTAAGTGGCTGAGGGCTCTCAAAATTAACACCACTAGTGTTGATATGAACAGCAACTAGCAGTGTATGCTAAGGTGACTTTAGAAGATTCTCAGGAGTAAGACAAGAGTCAAAGTAGAAGTCAGCGAGCTACCTCCCACCTTTCACAGCGTGGCCAGCGCCAGTAAAGCTTACCTTCCACCTTCTCCAGGGTGGCCAGCGTCAATCCTATTGCATTAGGGCGATGTGGGCTCCTTGTGGAGAACACTCCAGTCTTTGCCCCGTTCAGCCTAGGGGGTTGCACTTTTGCCTTGTAGTTCAAATGGCCATTTTTGTGAAAAACAAACAAAATCCTATTGAAAATAAATCAAACACTGGTTTAAGAATTATTTTAGTATAATGAGAGAAGGGAATGTAATCTCGGGCTAATTAACAGAAAGGATAGTTTTTATTGTGTATCAGTCATAAGCAAATAAGCCCTCCTTCCTCCCTGTAGGAAGAGCATCATCTCCACATCCTTTGAACCCAACACAATCACTGGCACACAGCAGGAACTTCCCAGACTTGTCCCACAGCCAAGTGAACACTACTTCTAAGTGCCTGCTGTGTGCCATGTGTGCTGTGTGCCATGTGTGCCATGTGTGCTGTGTGCCATGTGTGCCATGTGTGCTGTGTGCCATGTGTGCTGTGTGCCATGTGTGCCATGTGTGCTGTGTGCCATGTGTGCTGTGTGCCATGTGTGCTGTGTGCCATGTGTGCTGTGTGCCATGTGTGCTGTGTGCCATGTGTGCTGTGTGCCACGCAGTATGCTAGACATTGTCATACTCACTAGGCTTTCATACTCATTTCATACCTTAACAATCCTAGGAAGTATAATTTAGCCCTCATTGTGAGTGAAGAAATCTAAGTTCAGAAAAGTCCAATTAATGAGGCCTTTCTAAACAGAATATGAAAGCCAGAAACCATGAGGGAAAATAGTAACAGGTTTGAATTCATTGAATCATTACATTCAGGTCTATGAGATATTTGCCATACACAATGTAAGTAATCCTTACATAAGTCACCAAGTAAGGAACTCAACTTAAGGGACTCAAAGCTAGCCCAGCGTGGTGGTGCACACCTTTAATCCCAGCACTCGGGAGGCAGAGGCAGGCGGATCAATGTGAGTTCGAAGCCAGCCTGGTCTACAAAGAGAGTCCAGGACAGCCAAGGCTACACAGAGAAACCTTGTCTCAAAAAAAAAAAAAAGGCAAAACAAAAACAAAAAGGACTCAAAGCAAAGAACAAGAATGTGCAACTTCTGGTGGCGCACACCTTTAATCTCAGCACTCGGGAGGCAGAGGCAGGCAGATCGCTCTGAGTTCAAGGCCAGCCTGGTTTACAAAGCGAGTCCAGAACAGCCAAGGCAACACAAGAGAAACCCTGATGCAAAAAAAACAAAAGAAAAAAAAAAGAATGTGAACTTCTACAGGAACTATAAAACAGCTACTATGAACCTCCGTAACTAAGAGAATAAACTAAAAACCTAACACTGTATATCCCTGTTGGACAAGGTAAACATAGATAGAAACAGAATTCCTAATGAGAGCAAAAAGTATCCAAAATTGTAAGGCTTTTTGTCTTTAAGGGCCTACAAAGGGGCCCACAAGCTTCTTCTGTAAAAGTTCAGATGGTAAATATTTTAGGATTTGAGGCTAATCAGTCTCTGTTTCAACTATTCTAATACTGGAGCAGAATTTTACAGTGGTAACCACACACAATGCATAAACCAGCAGGCATACCATAGGCAACATAATAGCTTCAGACCATGCTATACAGCGGGAACAACTGTGACCCCATAAATGTACAAAAGTCAGCAAGGACCACATTTGATCCACAGGCTGACTCCTATCTGGCTGACTTTTTATTTTATTTTATGTGTATCAGTCCTCTATCTGCAAACCAGAAGAGGACATCAGATTTCAGTGTAGATAGTTGCAAGCCACCATGTGGTTGCTGGGAATTGAACTCAGGACCTCTGGAAGAGCAGACAGACAGTGCTCTTAGCCAGAGCCATCTCTCCAGCCCCCTCTGGCTGACTCTTGCTCTAGAGCCCAGCATAATGACCCACAGGCAGAATCAAGAAGGTCTATGGTTTCAGCTCAACAGAAAACAGCCATCATAATTAGAACAAACAGTAATTAAAACACGTTGCTTCAATGAATCCCAGGTTCCTAGCAATGTCCAAACATGCAAACAATCAAATGCACAAGCTGAATATGGGAGTCCATGCATAATCCATAATC
Source organism: Acomys russatus (assembly GCF_903995435.1). Taxonomy (NCBI): domain Eukaryota; kingdom Metazoa; phylum Chordata; class Mammalia; order Rodentia; family Muridae; genus Acomys; species Acomys russatus. Next base: position 57,224,800 of record NC_067138.1, read on the forward strand.
ATACAGAGAAGGGTGGTATAGACTGCACACTCCACAGCTGCCTTCAACTGGCGTACTTTCTCAGAATCCAAGCTACCACTTCTAACTAGAAAGCAACTTACCAAACATGGGAAAACTGTTCTAGGCCCATCAAGGCATGTTCAGGATTATTGAAGATGCTCTTTCTGATCTTCAAACGGGCTCTGGAGTGGCCACAAATGGACGGCTGCCTTGGAGTACCAATCTTGGCGGAGAAACACGATTCCAAATAGCCTATTGGCTCAGTTAGAAGATTCCCTATGGAAGAAAACTGGGTAAAAATCACTAATCAAAAGGTCAAAGATGTAAGAAAATGTATTTTTCTCTTGTGTATTGATTTCATAGTTCTAAAATCTAGGCACAACACAACTATTGAAAACATGTTTGGAGCTGGAGAGATGGCTCAGAGGTTAAGAGCCTGACTGCTCTTCAAGAGGACCAGGGTTCAATTCCCAGCACCCACATGGCAAGTCATAACTGTCTATAACTTCTGTTCCAAGGGATCTGACACTCTCACACAGACACACATGCAGTCAAAACACCAATGTATATAACATAAAAAACCAAAGCAAACTAACAAAAAGAACACGTTTAACCAGCCAGCTCAGCGATGCACACCTTTAATCCCAGCACTTGGGAGGCAGAGGCAGGGGTATCACTGTGATTTGGAGGCCAGCCTGATGTACAAAATGAGTCCAAGACAGCCAGGGCTATTTATTACACAGAGAAACCCTGTCTTGAAAAAACAGAAACAAAAAGAAAAACAACACCACGTTTAAACACGAGAGTCCTGCTATGTAGCTCAGGCCAGCCCCAAAATCATAAACCGGGAGCATCAGCCATATCCCTTGGCAGCTGGGATCGCAGTTGGGCACCACCTCAATTCTTACTTGTAGTTTTATAAATACATAAATTTTATAATCATATGCTATATTTATTGCTCTGTTGGTTTTTCAAGACAGAGTTTCTCTGTGTAGTCCAGGCTGTCCTGGACTCGCTCGATAGACCAGGCTGGCCTTGAACTCACAGAGATCCATCTGCCTCTGCCTCCGAGGGCTGGGGTTAAAGATGTGCGCCACCACGGCCAGGCTTCTTTATTTGTTCTTTAAAGAGACAGTTTAGATCTCCAGTTCACTTCATTTGCATCAAATCTAGCCTATTATATCTTATTAGCACAACCAGTAAGACCAGGGACTGTTATCTCACAGGGTATTTCTTTACTTTTTTTACTTAATAAAAACTCTTATTACTGCTGGGCGGTGGTGACACAGGCCTTTAATCCCAGCACGCAGGTGGCAGAGGCAGGCAGATCTCTGAGTTTGAGGTAGACCTGGTATATGTAAGTCCAGGACAGCCAGAGCCGTTACACAGAGAAATCTGAAGGGAGAGTGGGGGAGGGGGGGACATACTCAGACACTCTATTACTTATACATAGAGAAAATTACACACTGTATTTAAGTTAAAGCATAATACACCACCAGCCACACCAAAGACCACAGTGTCACTAACTACTTGAATCTCGGTAGGCTGCTTCCAGGAGCTGCAATCTGAGCAGCTTTCAGAGTATTTTATCATGTGTACTTTTTTTTTTTTGTTTTGTTTTGTTTTTCGAGACAGGGTTTCTCTGCGTAGCCTTGGCCATCCTGGACTCATTTTAAGACCAGGCTGGCCTCGAACTCACAGCGATCCGCCTGCCTCTGCCTCCCGAGTGCTGGGATTAAAGGTGTGCGCCACCACCGCCCGGCCATCATGTGTACTTTCGAGCCTAAACAATATTTCATTTACTCTGAACTCGATAAAAGCAGACACCACACTGTAAATGACCTTCCTAGGCTGACTTTCTCTGTCCATCTATATTATGTGTGCTTCTGACAACTTTCAAGTTTTTCCCAAGAGTATTTACAATTACTGCTGTATTATTTTTGTTTGAGCTTTCTGTTGTTTTTAAAGCCTCATCCATACTCTTGTGAAAGAGGATTAAAGACACAGAAACTGACATCATAAGCCACAGACATCCCTGTAACTCCCTAAAGAAGACCACACTACACACGTGGCGGACCCAGCTACTGAGCAGAGGCCAGGCCACACCCGGTGTACCAAAAAACGCCATACATCACTCCCGCTGAACTTGGCGTGTCACGTGGTCACAGCAACACGTGACCCACGCTTTGGCGGCCAGGACAAGAACCCACGTCAGGCAGGTCTCTTTCTTCTCGGCAGGGAAGCCGGCTGCCTAACCGAGGCCACTAAGGCCGCCTGTTTCGTATAAATTACCTGTCTCCAGGGCCGGCTGAGCGCAACCGCACCGAGCCGCAGTGGCACTGGGACCCTGCTTCTCCAAGCCGCGCATGGTTACAGGCCGCCGAGTCGTCCACTCGCCCTGCGCAGCTTTCCGCTTCCGCCCTTTAGGTTCTGGCGTCTGCGCAGTAGTCGCTTGGTGCCGAGTCTTGGATAACGCGCTCAATGGCGGCCCAGCTGCCGCGTGGAGGCTAGGCGCTCAGACGCTGTGCGGCCCACCTTTCACCCATTGTGTGCCCGTGGCGCTCTCGGGACCTCCTGCAGCGTGACCCCTGAAGGTGGGACACGTGGCTAAAGATGTACGTGCAAAGATACCTTTGAATTATAAGCGGCCTCCGTGACCAAAGAATAACCCTGACATGATTTAAAGGGAAAGGATCACATAGAAAACAAACAAACAAACAAAAAACTGGGGTTTGGGGCCTTTTTTATTTATGTGTGCGCGGGAGCATGTGGAAGTCAGGTGACAACATGCAGGAGCCGGTTCTCTTCCTTTCACCGTGTGGCTCTGAGGATCAAATTCAGGTCGTGTTAGCGGGTTCCTTTACCCTCTGAGGCATCTATCGTCCCAGGAACTGGAGGTTAAATGTTTATAATTCTGCTTGGGCGCGAACAGACGGGTTATATTTATCGCTCTGCCCCACCTTTGCAGTAATAAGTATTTGTCGGAAAAAACCAAGTAAATCAAGAGTGGTGCATGTTACAACCAAGCTAGGGCTAGGAGTTAATGGGACCGTTTCTTGAGCTCCAAGCCACCGGAGCAAAGAGCCAGCCACGTACGCTGGGAATTTAGGGACTAGCAAGAATGGCATTTTAATCTCATGCAGTGTCCAATTGTCCCTCCCTGCACCAGTTCCGCCTCTTTAACTATTTGTAGGGTTGTTTTACCCAAACATGATTATGTCTGGAGAATTTCAGGATCTTGTTAGTTTAGAAAGAACGGGGAAGGGGGAGCGGCGGGAGGTGGGGGGGAACCACCTCACGTTACCTGTAATAAGCAATGTTAAAAACATACAAGTGCACAGATTAGAGATTTAGCCGTAAAAAACTGTTTCTAAGTGATCATTGTCACTGACTAGCAAGCCACTTGTAGGAAATAAACAGTATTTTGAGAGAAAATTGTGGGTTTTTAAAAAGTTAAAACTGATACTGTGTTCCCCTATCAGGAGTTTTGTACATGAAATTTGCAAAAAGCTCCCCCTCCTCTTTTTTTTTTTTTAATTTAAGGAGATACTTCTTGTCTACCTGGAGAAACAAGTTTGAGTACCATTGGGCAGCAGCTACACGCTGTAAAAATGGGCTGAATAAGCTGCAATTGCCACTAGTCGGCGCTGTTAATGCGAAAGTCAAAACCGAAAAGTAAAAAGTGTCCTCCAGAGAGACAAGCTAGTCACCAACTGTGCCAACTACTGAAACTCAGAAGAGTAGACTTGGAGTCACTAGACCTAGGAATCGGTCTTTTAAAATAGCCGAAGGGGAGCTGGAGCAATGGCTCAGCAGTTCAAAGCACCAGCAGCAGCTTTTCCAGAGGATGCACCAGCCTCCATGGTGTGCATGCATCCCCTTCCTCAAGCTGGTGCTAATATCTTCTTTAGTCTGGGCTTGACTGTCTGGGCTGCCTGTTGTGTTTGGGAGTTGGTCCTCGTGAGTTAGAACATGTGGTGAGAGGCTGGGTCCATTTTATGTGTGCATATCCAGACTATTTTCCCAGGTGACACCCTCCCTTGCTGAGAGTCATTTCCAGACTGTTCTGCTGTGCTGGTCTGTATGTGTTTCTCATTTGGCTGCTAGCTTTGTGGTGAGTTTGAATTTGGGAGGTGTATATACTTCTTCTCTTAGGGGTGCTGTTTTGATTATTCTGAGGTTTTTGTTTGTTTGTTTAACTTTAAGGATTTATTTAATATATGAGTGCTCTATCTGTGTGGTGTCTACCTGCTTGCCAGAAGAGGGGATCATATCCCTGTATAGATGGTTGTGAGCCACCATGTGGCTACTGGGAATTGAACTCAGGACCTCTGGAAGAGCAGCCAGTGCTCTTAACCTCTGAGCCATCTCTCCAGTCCCTCGAACTCACTGCGATCCGCCTGCCTCTGCCTCCCGAGTGCTGGGCTTAAAGGCCACCACACCCGGCCTACACACACACTTTTAGAAGCTGGGCTTGGTAGCTCATACCTTTAGTCCTAGCACTGGGGAAACCGAGGCAGGCTGGTCTCTGTGAGTTGAAGGCCAGACATACACACATATTCCGATGTAGCTCAGGCATGCCCAGACCCCTTCCTGCCACAAAAAGAGGGCAGCATAAAATGGAGCTAAGGTGGATTATTGGAGATTCTAATTCATTTCCTCAAAGTTCGAAACCAACAAGAAAAGAATTTGCCATGTGTGGTAGTGCAGGCTTTTAATCCCAGAGGCAGAGGCAAGTGGATCATTGTGAGTTCGAGGGCCAGCCTGGTCTACAAAGCAAGTCCAGGACAGCCAAGGATACACAGAGAAACCCTGACTCTAAAAGCACACACATTAAAAAAAAAAAAAAAAAAAAAAAAAAAAAAAAAGCAAGAAAGAAAAGAAAACAAGAATTTGATTCCCACTGGTGCCTGGATATGAATAGTAAGAAAGTAATGAGTTTTATAGGGAGTGGTGGGAGAAGACAGGACAAGGAGTTGTGGAGATGGCTCAGTGGGTGAAGTGTTTGCCACACAAGTAAGGGGCCTAGAGTTTGGGTCACCAGCACCCATATCAATGCTGGGTGGATGTAGTGACTTGCAGGAGGCAGACAGGTAACCCTTGAAACAAGCTGGCTAGCCAGACTAGCCCAATTATTAGCCTCTGGATCCAAGTGAGAGGCCCTGCCTGGATATATAAGATGGAGACAGACAGCCTTTGGCTTCGTGGGCATGTGCATACATGAGTACCTATGAACCCACACATTCTCACCAGTACCTGAGAGCGCGAGCGAGCGCTCTCTCTCCCTCACTCTCCCCCCCCCCCCCAGAAAAAAAGGCTGGGGGAGCCGGGCATGGTGGCGCACGCCTTTAATCCCAGCACTCGGGAGGCAGAGGCAGGTGGATCGCTGTGAGTTTGAGGCCAGCCTGGTCTACAAAGCGGATCCAGGACAGCCAAGGCTACACAGAGAGACCCTGTCTCGAAAAACCAAAAAAAAAAAAAAAAAAAAAAAAAAAAAAAGGCTGGGGTAATAAAAAAAAAATTAAAAAAAAAAAAAAAGGCTGGGGATGTAGCTTAGTTGAGAAAGTGCTTGACTTGTATGTACAAAGTACTTGGTTCAAGCCCTAGGGTCCTCCATATATTTGAGGTCCCATTTAGGCATAGACATATTTGTTTTTAAATGGGTTTATAATTTCGGGGGGATTTGTTTGTTGGGGGTGTTTCAAGACAGGGTTTCTCTGTGTAATAGCCCTGTCTGTCCTAGACTCACTTTGTAGACTAGGCTGGCCTCGAACTCGTAACGATCCACCTGCCTCTGCCTCCCAAGTGCTGGGATTAAAGGCGTGCATGGACATCTGCACATAAAACCAGGTGTGGTAATACATGCTCACAAGGTGAGTTTCAGGCCAGCCTGGGTTATATAAGACCCTGTCTTTAAAAAGGCAAACGATAAAGAAGAGAAAACCCTGAGTGATTAAGAGCACTTGTTGCTCTTGCAGAGGACCTGGGTTCAATTCCCAGCACCTACATGGACAGACCTAAGTCCATAACTGCAGTTTCAGGGGTCTGATGCAGGCACACACAGATGTCTGTGCATAAAACACTCATACACATAAAATAAAAATATTTTTTAAAATTTAAAACCTTAGAGCATAAGCCATTCAAAAATAAATGTGTCAGCCAGGCGTGGTGGCTCACACTTTTAATCCCAGCACTCAGGAGGCAGAGGCAGGAGGATCTCTGTGAGTTTGAGACCAGCCTGGTCTACAAAGCGAGTCTAGGACAGCCAAGGCTACACAGGGAAACCCTGTATCAAAAAACAAAACCAACTCGTTGTTGAAAAGCCTTACTTCTTGGTTACCTAATAAATCATGAAGTCATTTAAGTCTACAAGTCTATTCCCAGGGCTAGAGACATGGCTCAGCCGGCTAAGCGTTCTTCCTCTGGCCCTCTGTGGCAGAGGCACGTAGCATATGAGTTTGATGCAACATAGTCTACATGGCTAAATCCAGGTCAGTTTGGCGTGATACAGTGAGACCTTGTCTCAGGGAAAAAAAAAAAAAGTAAATAAGATACACTGCTCTCAAGCCGGGCGTGGTGGCGCACGCCTTTAATCCCAGCACTCGGGAGGCAGAGGCAGGCGGATCGCTGTGAGTTCGAGGCCAGCCTGGTCTATAAAGTGAGCCCAGGATGGCCAAGGCTACACAGAGAAACCCTGTCTCGAAAAAAAAAAAAAAAGATACACTGCTCTCTGCCGGTTGTGGTGGCGCACACCGGTAGGATTTGCTGAAGGAGGCAGAGGCAGGAGGATCACGAGTTCGAGGCCAGCCTGGACTACACATTTTAAAAAAAAAAAAAAAAAAAAAAAAAAAAAAAAAAAGATACACTGCTCTCAAAGACGACCCAGGTTTTCTGGCTTGGTTCCTAGTACCCAGGTCAAAGCCTTACAACCTTCTGTAACTGCACTCCAATCGTAGATTAGCTGCCTCATGACAAAGTTTCTGTTCCATAAGAACCTGACCCAGTGGCATGCAGTTCTCTTGACCTTGAACTGTACTGCACCGGGTCTCCTGTGCGGATCCTGCCCGTCTCTCAAGGATAGGTAAGCACTCCTAGTCATGTACTGTTTATATGGCATCAGTGCTGTTTCCTTTGGGAGAGGCTATTAATGAAACTTTAATACAGATTTTTAAGGAGGAGGGTTAAGGCTGGGCGTGGTGGCGCATGTCTTTAATCCCAGCACTCAGGAGGCCGAGGCAAGCAGATCTTCATGAGTTCAAGGCCAGCCTGGTCTACAGGCACTCTGGTTGGTTGGTTGAGTTTTTGAGACAGGGCTTCTCTGTAGTCTTAGCTATCCTGGACTCACTTTGTAGACCAGGCTGGCTTTGAACTCACAGAGATCTGCTTGCCTTTGCCTCCCCGAGTGCTGGCATTACAGGCGTGCACTACTGCACCCAGCTAAGAGAGGTACTTTCATAGAAGGAAAACACCCAAGAGCCAGGGTCTAGGCTCCTGGGGAGTAGCTGCTGCATTCGGCACTTTCTTTTATAATGATTTATTTTCTGGTTGTTTCTCTATGAGACCACATTAAACCCTAGTGAGCAAAGATGGTGTGCCAATTAGGTGTTTACCACCCCACCCCAGCACAAACCAAGACAGGTTTTTGTAACACAGAGAAGCCCATAGTAACAATTTAATATACATTTTTTATAAACACAGTTTAAAAAAATAGAAATAGAAGGCTCAGGTTCACAAACAGAAGTAAATGGCATTCATCGATTCCCAAAAAACTTGCACGAAATCCCAGAATAAGAACTGTTCAGATTAACTCAAAGAGACATGTAAAGCTTAAATAAAATTCTAATGTTGTTCCAACATCAATAGTTGACAAAGTTCAAAGAAACTATATACTTTCAAAATATTAAGTGTTCACATTTAATTGCTGTCTGCTCCTCAAAATTAGCAAATATACATTTCTTCTTAGATGGAAAAAGCAACAACTTATCCATTCCCCTGCTCGTATTTGTCCCTTCCCTCTACTATCTTCCCCATATACATATATACACCTCTGCAAGCAAGAGCACACACACACACACACACACACACACACACACACAATTGCCTATGTGTTAGAGCCTTTAAAATGTTAATTCTCTTAGATATGATCTACAAACGGAGAAAAAAACACAAGTTCAGACAGGAATGCAAATAGTAGCAATTGGTGCAATGTTTCAGAAAATTCATACAGAAGTTGTACATGCTGTATTCAGCTGGGTTGCAGCTTCCTCACTGAGCGCTGTTAAAATAGAGCATAGCCACAGATGTCATTTTCTGGACAGTTCTCTTGGGGGCCCTGTGGACCCGTTGGAGTTTCTGCATCTTGATCTGCTTTGGCTCTTTCCTTCATTTCTGTACAATCAAATAAAATACAAAATAGCAGATTTAATAAACAACACTGACACAGTCCGTTCCTCACGTGGGAGTGGGAGGCCATGCCACAGACCATGCAGACTCATTTCAGCTGGAGTAGAGACTTGAGTATTAAAAAGCCATGTTATAAAAAAATGGTGTTTTTATGGGGTTCTTTGTGGGAGGGAATTGGGTTTTTTTTTCAAGACAGGGTTTCTTTGTTTTAGCCTTCTCTGTCCTAGACTCGCTTTGTAGACCAGGCTGGCCTTGAACTCACAGAGACCCTTCTGCCTCTGCCTCCCCAAGTGCTGGGATTACAGACGTGCGCCCACCACACCCAACTATATATGCTCTTTTTTGAAGATTCATAGTTAGGTGTATTTGTGTGCCTGTGTTTGTTTATGTGTACCACGTGTGCGCAGGAGCCCTGTGAGGATAAAGAAGGGCATTAAACCCCCTGGGACTGAAATTACAAGCAGTCGTAAGGCACCGTATGGGCGCTGGGAACCAAACTTTAGTCTTCTGCAAGAACAGTACATGCTTTTGACCACTAACTTCTCGCTCCTCCCACCCAGTGCTTTTTCTGTTTGTTCAGTTGGTTTGGTTTTTCAGACAGTCTCATTATGTAACCCTAGTTGTATGGCACTCACCAGGTAGGCCAATCTGGAACTCACAGAGGGAGATCCATCTGCCTCTGCCTTCTCAGTGCTAGGATTTAAAGGTGTGGTCCTGAGTTCAATTCCCAGCAACCACATGGTGGCTAATACCCATCTATAATGAGATCTGGTGCCCTCTTCTGGCCTGCTGGCTCACATGCAGGCAGAATACTGTATAAATAATAAAAAATATTCCGTGTTTTAAAAGGCATACATGTGTATGTAAGTGTGTGAGTGTGTGTGTGTGTGTGAGAGAGAGAGAGAGGGAGGGAGGGAGGAATAGAGAGAGAGATCTTTTTAGGGCTGGATAAGAGACTCGTGCTTAAGAGGACTTGCTACTCTTCCAGAGGACCAGAATTTGGTTTCAAGCATGAAAACCAATCAGCACAGTTACATAGCAAGTACCAGCTCAAAAATAAAAAAAAGTATTTTTTTTGCACATAGTTAATCCAATTCCAGGTTTGTTTCTTTTTCTCTCACTATAGTTTCTCAAAATAGGTAACTAGAATTTTCAATTATTTAAATTATTTGGAAATGTGCCAACCAAAGAATGTTGGTTGCCTGAAAATATATTTTACTTGAAAAGACCCAGGGATATTCCTAGCTCCCATGAGCTATGGCAAAGACAGCTTTAAGTCAAATTTTGAAAGAGTTGTGGCTGTACAAGCCCCCTACCTTGAGAGAAAGTACAAGAGTCCTCCCCATCCTGGTGTGCATCAGGGTTCGGCCCCTGGGCCCCACCTATTTCCGGAGCTCCTTCTGGAAGGCAATTTTTTGGCCCATGCCTGTTCTCACGAGCCTTCATAGAGAGGTCTTCAGGCCCCGCCGCTTCTTGGAAGCTTTCCAGTGAATAGTTCTCAAGCCCAGGTGTTGGTTGGCATGTTTCATGGGGATATTTGTCAGACCCAGGTGATTCTTGGATTGTTTTATGAGAGGAGACTGTAGGCGCAGTGAGTTCTTCATAGGTCTCATGAGAAACGAATTCAGATTCGGCTGCTTCTTGGTGTGTGTTTGTAGAAAAGTCTTTAGACACATTGCATTCTCCGGTTTCAGAAAGGACGTCTTCAGTCACACCCATTCCTTGGTCTGGGTGGGAAGTATTTTTCTCTGGTCTGACTGATTCGGGATGGCTTTCGGGCACATCTGACTCAGGGATTGCTTCAGGTGAGCATCCTTCTGAGCCAGCAGCATCTCCAGGTATTGTACAGGGAAGGGCTTTGGGAACAGCCATATCTTGATGTGTTTGAGGAGAGAGGACTTCAGGTGTGGCTACATCTTGGCACGTTTTCAAAGTATATTCTTGAAGCACAGTTGGTTCCTGGCACATTTTAAGAGCGATTGCCTCAGGTCCAGCTGTGTCTTGGAGTTCTTTGGGATAATGGGTTTGGGGCACAGCTGTTTCCTGGCACATTTTAGGAGAGAGTGCCTCAGGTTCGGTCATATCTTGGGGTACTTTGGACGGATGGGTTTGGGGCACAGCTGTCTCCTGGCACATTTTAGAAGAGAGCGCCTCAGGTTTGGTCATATCTTGGGGTACTTTGGACGGATGGGTTTGGGGCACAGCTGTTTCCTGGCACATTTTAGGAGAGAGCGCCTCAGGTTTAGCCAAGTCTCGGCACATTTTGGAAGAATGTTGAAGTGTCGCTATTTCTTGGCACGTGGTAGGTGAGCGGCCTTCAGGTTTGGGCTCGTGTTGATGCGTCTGAGAATGGTTCCATATGGCTACGTCCTGGCACTGAATGCTTTCTTGGTGTACCTCAGGACAGCGTTCTGCAGGCTCAGCTTCTGTGGAGGATGCCAGCAAGGGGAGAGCTTCGGTGGTCACACGGGGTTCAGGGTGCTCAGTCTCTTCCTCAGCAGGTACCGATTCTTCCTGCACCCTTTCCTTTTCCGATTGTGGCTGAGACTCTCTGTTCTCTTGTCTCCTTTGGCCTCTTTGATTTCCTTTTCCTTTTCTTTGATACTTGCGTTTTTTGTGCTCTCTGCAGAGAGACCAGAATTAATGTCAGCAACAGCGCTATAGGGTCCAAATGAATGTTTCCGATATCCACCCTGTCTTTATAGTCTTGTCACAAGTCCTTAACCTCCCCAGACATCAACTTCCATGTTTGCAAAATAAACAATTCTAGGTGTTTAATCATTAGGGAAGTGTTCTTTCAGGACTTCATGGTTTTAAATCTAAAGTATGTGTGAGTGTTTGAGTGTGTGTATGTGTGTGTGTGTGTGTGTGTGTGTGTGTGTGTGTGTGTGTGTGTGTGTGAGAGAGAGAGAGAGAGAGAGAGAGAGAGAGAGAGATGGAAGGAGAGAGGGAGAAAGAGAGTGTGCACTTGGGGAGTCAGTGGTAAAGGGCTTGACCTAAACTCAAAACTGGGGAAGCAGAGAGCCCTGGGCCTTTCTGGTCAGCTAGTTGAACCTAATTGAAGAATTCCAGGTCAGTGAGAGACTCCAAGTCAGTGAGAGACTCTCCCTCAAAAGAGGTGGATGGTGCTCCTGAAGATGACACCTGAGATTGTCTTCTGTCCAGCTTACACACATGCATACACGCGCGCGCGCGCGCGCGCGCACACATGCGCACGTGCGCATGCACCTGCACATACACATTTTTTTGTGTGGTTTTTCAAGACAAGGTCTCTCTCTGTCGTCCTGGCTGTCCTAGAACTTGCTCTATAGACCAGGCTGGCCTCGAACTCACAGTGATCTGCCTGCCTCTGCTTCCAGCGTGCTGGGATTACAGGTGTGCGCCACCATGCCCAGCTAAGGGAGGGAGTGTTTTAACCCTAATTAAGGATGCATGAAAAAGCCTATAAAGCTGGGCAGTGGAGGCACTTGGGAGGCAGAGGCAGGTGAATTTCTGTGAGTTTGAGGCCAGCCTGGTCTACAAAGAGAGTCCAGGACAGCCAAAGCTACACAGAGAAAGCCTGGCTCAAAAAAAAAAAAAAAAAAAAAAAGAAAGAAAGAAAGAAAGAAAGAAAAAGCCTATGGAAACCCACTGTTGGGGAAACTAATTAAAATTTTTAATTAGGACCAAGAAGATGGCTCAGCACCTGATGACCTAAATTCATTCCCAAGATCCATATGGTGGGAGGAGAGAGCTGAGGCCCACACATTGTCCTCTGAGTTCCACATGCACGGATACTCCCACATATTCACATATTAAATAAATAAAATGTAACTTAAAATATAACTTTTAAAAGCCTTGTGGTGGTGGTGCATGCCCTTTAAATCCCTGCATTCAGGAAGCAGAGGCGGGTAGATCTCTGAGTTTGAGGTCAGCCTGATCTACAGAGCGAGTTCCAGGACAGCTATAGGGCTACACAGAGAAACTCTCAAACAAAACAAAACAAAATGAAATTATATAGAGTTTGGATAGAAATGTGCTGTATGAATGGACAGTGCTCCCTCTCTCCTCGAGAAGTCCTGGGCTGTGGCTCTGGTGACTCTTACCTGCAAGCACAGTATTCTGCAAACTGAAGAGAGGACTGCCTGGAGTCCCAGGCTAGGCTGGGTTACAGTGTGAAACCCTATATGCCCCCCTCCCCAGTGGATTGTAGATGTGCACTGCCAAGTCTAACTTTGTCAAATGATAATTCTTTTTCTTTTTTTCCCTTACATTTATTTATTTTATAGGTGGGGGAAGTGCATGCACCACTGTGTGTGTGTGTGTGTGTGTGTGTGTGTGTGTGTGTGTGTGTGTCTGTGTGTGTGTGTTTGTGTGTGTATGTGTAGGTCAGAGGACAGCTTTCAGGAGTTGCCTCTCTCCTTCCACCATGTAGGTTCTGAGGCTCAAACTCAGGGTATCAGGTTTGTGGACAAGCACTCTTATCTACTGGGCCACCAAGCTGGCCAGTTTATGATATAAAATGTTTATTGTCTGCCAAATGTCTGGATTTAAAAGATGATATAAAGTTTGATGACCCACACCTGAAATCACAGAACTTGAGAAGCAGAGGCAGGAGGATTGCCGTGAGCTTCAGGCCATGTTGAGCTACAGAGTGAAACCCTGTGGGGCTGGAGAGATGGCTTAATAGTTAAAAAGCACGGATTGCTCTTGCCGAGGATGCAAATTCAATTCCCAACATCCACATGGGGCAACTTGAAGCTGCCTATAACTCCAGCTCCAGAGGGTCCCATGCACCTCTGGCTTCATGTCACACATCTACACACACACACACACACACACACACACACACACACACACACACACATTTTTTTTTTCCTGAGACACGGTCTCTGTGTAGCCTTGGCTGGCCTTGAACTCACAGTGATCCAGCTACCTCTGCCTCCCGAGTGCTAGGATTAAAGGCCTGTGCCACCACACCCAGCTCACAGACACACATTTTTAAAAACAATAAACTTGCCCTAACATGCCCAAGGTCAGTGACTAGGAAGTTGGGGCGTTAGGCTGGTCATTTTCGCTTACCAGGCAAGCTGCCCCACCCCTCTCATTTTAATGTGCATGAAGGCTGTTTGCCCGGGTATCAGTGCCATGTGGATGTTGGGAGCAGTGTGCTTGACTGTTGAGTCATTGCTGCAGCCCCTTGTTTTTCTGTTTCTTTTATATTACTGTTTTTATTTATTATTTTAAAATTTATTCTTCTCTCATATGTTACATCCAAACCACAAGTTTCCCCTCCTGTCACTCCTCTCAGACCCTCCCCCGCCTCCTATCTCCCCCAGATCCATTCTTCCTCTGCTTCCCTTTAGAAAACAGCAGGTCTCCAAGGGATATCACCCGAACAAGACATAACAAGTTACAATAGACTAGGCACACACCCTCATATCAAGGCTTGGATGAGGCAATCCAGTAGGAAGAAAAGGGTCTCAAAACCAGGCACCAGAGTCACAGTTTTTGTGTTTTAATATGTATTCTCACTAAGCCCTTCAGGCACGAAACTCACGATGTTCCAATACCACTCTCTTAAATGCTGGCATTACTTGAATGCACTACCAAGCCAGGCCTTATGGACCTTTTTAACACTAGCAAAACAAAGAAAGGATAGCAGGAGCTATCCCCAATAGTCCAGACAGACATCCTTTCATGCTGGAGCCTGCCTCAGGGACTGGTGGAAACAGAGAAAGAAAGCATGGGCTGGAGAGATGGCTCAGCCGTGAAAGGTTAGGCTCACAGTTAAAAATACTAGAGAAAGAAAGCCTGGGACGTTTCTGTTGTCATGACTCTACTGCTGTGACACTAGGCAAGAGAGATAACCCACTAGCTTCTACTTTTAAAACAAACAAAAACCAGAGGCACCATACCAACAGCTCAGAGGACTCCTAGGACAATGGTATGAGCAGGAGTGTGGCTGTGTGACACCCACACCCAACCCTCTCTCAGGAAGGGAGCCTACCCAAGGAGCCATTGTGACGTCTGCTTCTCCTGTACTTCAGCTTTTCTCTTCCGGAGCAGTTCTCTGTTTCTCAAATTCCAGGTTCCAATGATGCCTGCCGGATGAAAAGCAAAGTTACTGGGGAGTGTGCTGTCAAGCCATGGTGTACCTAAGGTTTATTTATTTATTATTTATTTATTCTAAACTAGTATTATTTCACATGTATTGGTATTTTCCCTGCACCACATGAATGTCTGGTGCCTAAGGAGGCCAGAAGAGGACATCAGTTCCCCTGGATCTGGAGTCAGTAGCTGCCATGTGGATGCTGGGAATTGAACCCAAGTCTTCTGGAAGAGCAGACAGTAATCTTTTTTTGTTTGTTTTTTGTTTTCTTTTCTTTTTCTTTTTTCTTTTTTTTTTTTTTTTTGGAGACAGGGTTTCTCTGTGTAGCCTTGGCTGTCCTGGACTCGCTTTGTAGACCAGGCTGGCCTCGAACTCACAGTGATCTGCCTGCCTCTGCCTCCCGAGTGCTGGGATTAAAGGCGTGCGCCACCACCGCCCTCCTGGAACAGACATTTAATGAGCATTTAAGAGTGAAAAGTTTAGAGACCTACACAGATGGTATTTGTTCATCAGTGTGCTATCAACCTACTGACTTATTCAAAATAAATTTATATTTGTATGACTAATTAAAAAAAAAAACAGGCCATGTTCTGTCATCTTTGACATAATAACCTGTTTTCATTGCATTCCCTGTTTTCATCCAGCCCATATATTATACAAAGCAGTGATGATAGCATACCATGATTTTATCTTTTATTAACCTAACATTAGATCAAAAAATAGTTCCTTTAACACTATAATTTTCCTATGTCATGGTACTTAAGCTAGGTGATACACTCTTGGGTCAGGCACTCCGCTCCCAGGAAACATATAACATGTCACTTATTTCTTTTCCTTATATGTCAAACTGTAATAATATTCAACTATTAGCTGGGCATGGTGGTGCATGCCTTTAATCCCAGCACTCAGGAAGCAGAGATTATTATTTTTATTAATTGTTTTTTCTGAGACAGGGTTTCTCTGTGTAGCCTTCGCTGTCCTGGACTTGCTTTGTAGGCCAGGCTGGCCTCGAACCCACAGTGATCCACCTGCCTCTGTCTCCTGAGTGCTGGGATTAAAGGTGTGCACCACTATGCCCAGCTCCTTTCCTTTTCTTCCTTCCTTCCTTCTTTTCCTTTCCTTTCCTTTTTTTCCTTTTCTGGTAGTGCTGGGAATTGAACCCAGGGACGCTAGACAAGCAATATGCAACTGAGCTGTGTCCCTAGCCCAGGGATTCTTGATGGGGAAAAGTTTTATTTTTACCAAGATTTACTTGAATTTCAGTTTCCTTCAAAGTGTGAATGTGAGTAAAGGCCACAGTGGTTTTAGCAGTGTGGCACTTTATCAAAGACATTACAGAATTTTTTTCCTCTATGACACTACAATTCTTGCATGGAGCTTCAGTGGTCATTTGTGGATATGGATCTTTTGGATTTGATACTATGTTTATTAGACCCACTAATGTGTGGGGTGACTGACTGCACCTATAAATAAACATATATCATAATTTTAACAATGTTGATGACTACCTTAGTACAATGACAACATTTATAATCCCAATGTATTTAATGTTATGTATTTATTTGTTTGTTTGTTTTTTATTTCAAGAAGGTCTATAGCTTCTAATGATAGAAGCTAAAAGTTTTCAAAGTGTACCCTAGAGTATTCTCAGAGATCAGGGTTCCACAGAACATTCTGAGAAATCCTGCTTTAGAGCAAACCTTGAGATAAATTAGAAGCCAAAAGAGTAAACATTCATACAAGTCAGGCCCAGTGGAGTTCCTGTTGCCACATCCTTCCAAATATCCTGCCAACTTGCTCTGACACAGAACAGGAGGAGTGTGGTCCTCTTGCCGCAGCTGTTCAGCTATGGGCATTTTTGCCATCTCCCATTTAGGAGAATGTCTTACCAACGGTCTGTCTATTGCACCTTGCGCTTCTCTAGACTGTTGCAGGCTCTGAGTATCAAAATACTAAGATGGGTCACAGTCCATCTTCTCATAGATGTATCCCATTGCCATTTCTCATCCAACCCATACCCAACCAATTAAAAAAGAGATAGAGAAAAAAAACCGCTCTGAAGGTCTGTCATTACCTGGGGCATGGGACTTCTGTAGATGGCGCTCAGAGCTCTGGTGGAGCTTCAGATGAGATTGGTCCTTCCCCACGTCCATCTCGCCGCAACACCTCTTGGTATTTGCTCTGACTTCACAAGCAGCCTAGAAGCTTTTTGAAAATATCAAAACTAACACTTAAAAAAAAAAAAAAAAAAAAAAGCCCACATCAAGTTTGCTTGTCACTTCCCGCCTAAAAGTTTTATCTGGTTAGACCACAGCTGTGGGCAAATTCCACTTTCCTTATCACACTACACAGGTGTGTGTGAAGCGGGAAATGGCTGGTGCTGGTCCTGTCACCCTGCAAGATCGCTATTTATTCAGGCACAGTCTGGCTTGTGCAGCCTCCTGCCCAGCAGCTATGTGGTCCTATTGCCAGTATGTGCCTGGATTCCTTTTTAGGACACCAAATGACTGGTGCCATTCCAAGCTGTGATTGGAAAGATGGCATTTTAATGAATAGAGGTAGCAGAGTATAGGAAGAACCCTGGGTTTAGTTTCTGACCAATTCAGTGGCCCAGAGCAACCCACATCCCTTTCCTGTGCCTCTATTTGCAAAATGGGTAAAGAGTCACTCTTGCCTGTTTCATACTTTTTTTTTTTTTTGTCTTTGTTTTTTGTTTTGGTTTTTCGAGACAAGGTTTCTCTGTGTAGCCTTAGCTGTCCTGGACTCCCTTTGTAGACTAGGCTGGCTTCAAACTCACGGAGATCCACCTACCTCTACCTCCCAAATGCTAGGATTTCATACATTCTTATGAAAATGAAGGTTAGAGAGTCAGCTAAGGATTAAACTTCCTAGGTGTGGCTCTTTTCACTTTAAGCAGCTGGAAACTGTAAGCAAGCCATGCTGTATGACCTGAGAATAGACAACAAATAGACACAAAGCCCCCACTAGGCATCCAAAATTAATCTCTACCTTGTGCTCACCAGTACGAATAACCTGCTGTTAACTCACCCAGGGGGAGGGGCTGGAAAAGCCTCTCTGAGTGAAAAGACATGGCATTATGTTCCTGAAATGAAGCTGTGGTCAAAGGAACTGATCTCTTCCCAGTGGACAAGCAGACTGATGGAGAGAGTAGTCACAGGGAGGGGACCATGGCTCAGGCAAGGAGGGAACTTGGAGGCCAAGTCAGGAGACACAGGGCCCATTGTGTTCTGGAGCCAGACTGAGAGAAAAATGGTTCAAGTTCCAGAGTCAACCCTGGTTCAAGTTAGCCTACAGCCAGTGAAGACTTGGAACATGGAGACAGTAGTACTGGCTTTGAGGATCTCAGCCAAGGCTATGAGCCATGTAAGACATCTTCCATATGCTTGGCACATTGCTAAGTGGTACCTTTGGTATCTAGCATACTGAACCTCAATAATTTATTCCTAATAAACATATGGGCCTAGCCAGGCATGATGGCGCACGCCTTTAATCCCCAGCACTTGAGAGGGGAGGCAGAGGCAGGCGGATCTTTGTGAGTTCGAGGCCAGCTTGGTCTACAAAGCAAGTTCAGAACAGGTAAGGCTACACAGAGAATCCCTGCCTCGGAAAAAAAAAAAAAACATAAGAGCCCAGCACAGTGGCATACACTGTCATCCTGGCATTTGGAAGGTACAGGCAGAAGGGTCAGAAGTTCAAGGCTATCCTTAGCTGCATATGGAGTTAGGGGCCAAACCTGGCCTACATGAGAACCTCTCCTCCTTCTTCCTCTGCTTCTCCTGCTATCGTCTCTTTATGTTCACATGTACTATATACCTTCTCTATGTTATATGTGTGGATAATAGAGCACATATAAAGGTGGGAGTCAGCTGAATGTGGTGGTACACATGAGTTTCATAATGAATTTAAACTATAACTTAGGGCTGGGCGTGGTGGCACACACCTGTGATCCCAGCACTCAGGAAGCAGAAGCAGGTGGATCTCTATGAGTCGGAAGCCAAAATGGTCTTCAAAGCAAGTCCTGACTAGCCAAGGCTGCACAGAGAAACCCTGTCTCAAAAAACCAAACCGAGCAGGGCATAGTGGCGCACGCCTTTAATCCCAGCACCCAGGAGGCAGAGCTAGGCAGATCTCTGTGAGTTCGAGGCCAGCCTGGTCTACAAAGAGAGTCCAGACCAACCAAGGCTACACAGAGAAACCCTGTCTCAAAAAAAAAAGAAACAAAGACAAAGAAAAGGAAAAAACAAAAACAATGAACAAAAACAAAAAACAAACTATAACTTGATCTGCCAAACTCTAGCTCCCTTTTTTACTCTTCTTGTTTGCTTTGAGACAGGATCTCCTTGCTCAGCCCAGCCAGACCTCAATCCACAATCCCCCTGACTCAGCTTCCAGAGCACTCAGTCTGCATCTGTGTGTCACCATGATAGCTAAGGGCTACGTTTTTAAGCATTCTGAAAAGCACGGAGAATGATATGGCAAGCACCCTCGTCCCCGACACTAAAATGTATCTTTGCTGTAACCAAGCAAGACTTATGCCTCATTCTGTTTCTTAGTCCCTCCATCTTCCTCTCAAGTAAACTACTGAGAATTCAAGTAACGCCGAGGGAAGTGCTAGTCAAAGGGACCTCATGGACAATAGAACAGAGATTGTCTAATCTACCTCTTAAATGGTTTGGGCTTTTACATATAGGGTTAAAGACTTCAATTAATTTTGATAATTATGTGTTTTATAACTAGACCAACATTTTTGGGGGGTTTTCAAGAGGGTTTCTCTGTGTAGCCCTGGCTGTCTTGGACTCGCTTTGTAGACCAGGCTAGCCTCAAACTCACAGCGATCTGCCTCCCTCTGCCTCCTGAGTGCTGGGATTAAAGGTGTGTGCCACCACCGCCCAGCGAATGTTTTAATTCTTAAAATTAAAATTAGTTGGGTGGTGGTTCAATAAAACAGTGTTATAGAATCTTTCTGAGAACACTTTCAGAGATGGTAGAACTACCCCTAAATCAGATTTTCCCCAGAGCTCTTGACACCTGTTCAGGGATATAGCCAACTAGACAGGATGTCTCTTCTATGCTGCCTTCTGAGCAAGACTGTCAGGATTCTAGGGTGAGCAATAGAGTCCCTGAGCACTCCGTACTCAGAAGGGACAGAGGACATACTTTGTTAAAATTACGGTCTCATGTACCCCAGGTTGGCCTTGAACTCACTATGTAGCTGAGGAGTTTTAAACACATCTGACTCTTCTGCCCCACCCCCAATGCCAGGAGTACTGGCATTACAGGTGGGCACCATCATGCCCAGCTTATCTGGTGCTGAAGATGGAACACAGGACTTCATAAATGCTAGGCACGTACTCTACCAGCTAAGCCATACTGCCAGCCCAAGGCCACACATCCTTATTGGAAGGAAATAGAACTTCAGTCTTTTTTGCCCCTTGACAAGTCCCCAGCCATTCTCAGCCGCTGCCCCACTTTCTTTTTATCTGGAGACTCTGTATGTAGAGACTCTGGAGGGTGGAATCTCAAGTGAACAACAAATTGAGGGTGATGCTGGGTGGAGGAGACCAATAGAGACACTTTGGAGGGAACTAGATTGGAAGTCAGGCAAGGTGTTTCTGGTGTGATAAGCAGTCAAGAGCGGGAATTTGGAACAGAAATAGCCATGCTGCTATTTTGCACTAATTTACAGTCCCTGTGTCCAGCTCTATTACCAGAGTGTGAGAGACTAAACACTGTAACTATGTGGCCAGATCTTTTTAACAAAAGCTGCCTTATTCGAGAGATGTGTGCATAAACCTTCCCTCTAGGCCACAAATTCTTGGCAGGATAGGCCCAATCCTATCCTGAGTCACCAGTTTGTCCCCATAGCACAATCTTAAAGCAGGCTTGGTTGGCTCTAGTCATCTCCATCAGTGCCCTCACCACCGTGCATAGGGGCAGCTTCCTGGGATGAGGGATGCTCGGCCACTGTGACGTACTTAAAACAGTGCCATCAGCTGACCTACATTCTTCCTGTTTCCATTCATCAATGTCCACCTCTCAGAAAGCTTACGTAGGAGGGTGAAGAGTGAAGGCCAGCCTAGGCTACTAGTAAGACCTGTTTAAAAAAAAAAAAAAGGTCCCTGACATTTTATAGATTTTTCTTTTCTCTCTTTTTTTTTTCCAAGACAAGGTTTCTCTGTGTAGCCCTGGTTGTCCTGGACTCACTTTGTAGATCAAGCTGGCCTTGAATTCACAGAGATCCACCTGCCTCTGCCTCCTGAGTGCTGGGGTTAAAGGTGTGTGCCACCATGCCTCGTTGACATTATGTAGTTTACAGTTGTTGTTTTTAAGTTTACAGGTTTTTAAAAGAGTTCAAGGCCAACCTGGTGTAGAGTGAGTCCAGGACAGCCAAGGCTACACAGAGAAAAAAGAAAAACAAAAAACAAAACAAACAAAAGGAATTTGGTTGAAAAGGCCAAAGACAAGGGTTTGGGTCTGATCAGCTGGGAGGATGGCGTTGTCTTTACCAGAAGGGAAGGTGTGGAGAAGATGAACACTTTAGTTTGAATGTGCTGCTCCAGAGCGGGAGCACAGCCAGGAGAATAGCCAAGGGACAGAAAACCAGAAAAGCAGGATGTGCCGGAAGCCAGGTGGAAGCCTGCTTATTTGGTCTCACTTAAACTTCTTGTCAGATTGTGCTGGTGTGAAGTCAAGGAAGGCCTGGGGAGTGCCTAACAATTTCTTTCCTAACAGTTCCATTCAGTTCATTCCAGGCTGTGACACCCAGAAAGGTTAAATATAGATTTGGCTGTGGACATACAGGTTCGACCAGACACATAATTTGCTGAGGCCTAAGGCAAAATGAAAAATGTCATTAAGATTTTTCAAGATGGCTGAAACAGACAACTAACACAGGGCCTCATTTAGCATTTTACTGGGTCCTTGCAGCATCTTTACAACACAGGTCTTAACATCCTCCCTTCTCATTCAAGAAACTCCATGAGGACACTGATGTAACTAAGGTCGTAGATCCAGACTGACAGTTTGAGCTTGGAGCCTGGGCCTTCAGTCTCCAAGCCCGGCCCTTCTTGAACTATATAAAGCTAAGTATCAAGAAGGGGGAAGCCGCTCCTGTCTGGCCACCTGAAGCAGAGGCGAGAGGGCTTGCTTGGTTGCATCTAGCAGAGCCCCAGATGGACTGGAAGCATGGGAGGGAAGAAGGCCCAGAACGTCATGGATATATGAGGAGAGCACAAGAGAACAGCGGAGCCGTGTAGCAGATACAGTTCAGTCGATAGCAACGCCGATTAGAAAATGATAGTAGCATTTTAGGCTAGACTGAGGGTTTTTTTGGTTTTGGGGGTCTTGTTTGTTTGTTTGTTTGTTTTGGCTTTCCGAGAAAGGGTTTCTCTGTGTTGCCTTGGCTGTCCTAGACTCACTTCATAGACCTGGCTGGCCTCAAACTCACAGCGATCCTCCTGTCTCTGCCTCCTGAGTGCAGGGATTAAGGGTGGGCATCACCACTGAGGGGTTTTGTTATTGTTCTTTTTTTCTTTTAATCATTTATTTATTTGAGTGTGTGTGTCATTGTATGTGTATGTGTATAAGTGTATGTGTGTGTGTGAGCCCCTGTGTACCCTGGTGCAGATTCCATACACCATATAGATTCCAGGGGTGGTACTCAGGGTCAGGCTTGGCAGCATGTGCCTTCACCCACTGAGCCGTCCCCCCAGGCCTAGATTTAACCATTCAGTCCTCCTTCCCCAGCATCCAAGTGTCTAGAATTAGAGGCCTGCATCACTGATAGAACTTTAGAGCCCTTAAAGCAGGGTCAAGAGAGCTTTGGTCTACTTTGATTCACACCCCTCCGCTGGCCTGTGGTTGTGAAGGCCACATGTGCAGGGTTTGAAGGCACCAAAGAGGGCAAAGGGCATGGGCTGTGCCATTTCTCTCATAGGGTAATTTGGGTATAGTCGCTTAATTCTTTCCATTCCTTAGCTCTTTTTCTCTAAAACAGAAAGCCATGTGAATTCTGAGGATTAAGGAGACCATGAGAGCTCTTTAGGAAATGAGAAACTTTATGCAGATGTGAGGACCACACATCTGGCAGAATTCTCTGCATGACTTGAAGAGCTCCAGTGAGGCACCTGGGTCCCTTCCTAAAACACACTGGGGTAGGAGAGTCAGGGGAGGAGCCTCACTGTGCAGCCCTGGCTAGCCCAGAACTCACTAAGTACACCAGGTTGGCCTCCAACTCACAGAAATCCACCTGCCTCTGACACCTGAGTTCTGGGGTCAAAGGGGAACAGCGCCAACTCCTTTTTTGACAAAATACTTGATGAAGCTTCTTGTCTTTCTCAAAGAAAGGAGGGGGCTTTGTCAGCTCTTGTTTCCCTCTCAGTCTGCAGTCATCTGATAACAAGTGCTGTCTCTGCTCACACAGATGCTGCCCTCACACACAGATAATGTCTTCTACAGCTTTGGAATGGCTGGACCCTGGCTGCCATCTAGCCACTATCACTTTAAAAGTATACACATAGCCAGGCGTGGTGGCACACGCCTTTAGTCCCAGCACTTGGGAGGCAAAGGCAGGTGGACTGCTGTGAATTCAAGGCTAGCCTGGTCTAACAAAGCGAGTCCAGGGCAGCCAAGGCTACACAGAGAAACCCTGTTTGGAAAAAAATCATGCACATATACCTTTAATATTACACATGATGCTATGTTGTATGCATGTATTCTAATGTGTATATGCACAAATATTAAAGTATTTGATAATAACTCAGCTAGGCATCCGTGAGTAGACACTAAGACATGGACACTCACCTGAGGAAAGACACTTCTGCTTCCACCTTAAGCCACCACCCGGCCTGTCTATCTGCCCCTGAACAGTGGAACTAATAATACATTCTCAGACCTTCCTCCTCCCACACTCCTTCATGGGTGAGAGGTGTGGCTGAGCGGCAGAGCACAAGGTCTGCAAGGTGCTGAGGTCAGTACCCAGCCCTGCAACAGTTCATCCCACCACCCTGCAATCTCACTTCTCCTTCCACCTAAGACATAAGAGCTTTCCTTTTGTTGTTGTTGTTTGCTTTTCAAAACAGGGTCTCTCTGTGTAGCCCTGGCTGTCCTGGAACTCACTTTGTAGATTAGGCTGGCGGAGAACCCCGAGGGCTGGGATTAAATAGGTGTGCGCCACCACAGCCCCACTAAATTTTAGTATTCCTAACGGCAAAACCTAGTAGTCCCTGCCCAGCTTCTGTTCTTCAGCTTTTCTGCAGTCAGCTCACTCAGAGCACTTCCTTCCGCCTCGAAACTCACTGAGAAATCGCGGTTTCTCTGAGATGTTCATCTCCACTCTGTCCTCTTCCTCCTCACAGGCTGAGCTTTCACTCCCCCTAGATGATGTGGGTGGGGTTGGCTGAGGATGAGCCCGGTTCCTCTTGACTTTATGTTCTCATCGCAGACAACTGATCCAATCCGCTACTCTCAACCATTACAGCCATGCAGCAGTGCCAACGTAAAGAAGCATAGAGAGCTCATTTGCAAGTAGTCTCTGATGAGCATTCTTTACTGCCAAGAGGTCTCATGATGCAAAAACCTCAGCACAGCTGGGCGTGGTGGCACACACCTTTCATCCCAGCATTCAGGGAGGCAGGGGCAGGCAGATTTTTGTGAGTTCCAGGCCAGCCTGGTCTATAAAGTGAGTTCCAGGATAGCCAGGACTACAAGAGAAACCCTGTCTCAAAAGACAAACAACAACAACAAAAAAAAAAAAAAGAAAGAAAGAAAAGAGAGAGGTGAGCTTAACATTATTTGGGATGAACAGGAAATGCATTCTTTGCGGCGCTGGAGCTTGAACTCAGGACCTTGGACAAGCTATGATAGCACCCTAGTACTGAGCTACAACCCAAGTCCTTTTCTTTCTTTCTTTTTTAATGACAAGGGTTTTGTTATTATTCTGGTTGTTTTGTTTTTAAGACTATTTTGAGATAGGGTTTTCATTAAGTTGACCAGGATAACCCTGATTTACTCTGTAGCCAAGAACACCTTGAATTTGCAACCCCTTTGACTCAGCCTCCTAAGTAGCTAGGATTTAGGATTACAGGCTGTGCCACCAGAGCTGGCTTTTCCTCCTCCTCCTCTTCCTCCTTTTCTTTTTTATACAGGATCTCACTGTGTATTGCCTTGCTTTGCCTTGCCTTGCACTCACTCTGTAAAGAAGGCTAGCTGCTAAGTGCCGGCATTAAGGCTATGTGCCACCACGCCTGGCAATCCACCTTTTTGTTTCTCCTCATAGCACCTCCACCTTTTCCATCCCTTTGTTAGAAGTGTGGGGGAAACCTGAGAAGAGGATTGTTCCTCTCTTCTCAGCCCACTTTCCCACCCTGCAAAACAATAGCTAGAGCTTAGAATCCTTTAAGGTCTCAGCAGGCCTGTGGAAGAAAGACTGACCTTGGTCCGGAGCGGAAGGTCAGCTTCCCAAAGTTCTCTCCTCCCATTCCAATCAAACAGCACCACTTGCCCTCCCTATTTCTCTCGAGTCTTCCCAGCAGGCCTGGTACCTTTGGTTACCCAGTGCCCAGCCTTCCTGGCAGCAAAGTGACTCCATCACAAAACCTTTGCTGATGATGCTGACCAGATGAGGCACTGGTTACTCTGTGAATTAATAATAGGTACCCAACCCTTACCTGAATCATCTCCCTTGATTTGCCAGCCAACACTATTCCTGGTTCACTGGTAAGGCTAGTTTAAAGAGTTTGGATTACATCCCTAGGTCACAAAAACTTCAAAGGAGACAGAGCTAAGGCTCAAAACCAAG
Organism: Acomys russatus; assembly: GCF_903995435.1. Classification (NCBI taxonomy): domain Eukaryota; kingdom Metazoa; phylum Chordata; class Mammalia; order Rodentia; family Muridae; genus Acomys; species Acomys russatus. The sequence continues at coordinate 57,250,113 of NC_067138.1, forward strand.
TGGTTCCCCTACCTTTTCCTATCTAGGATGATCTTTTTCAGAACCATCGTCTCACTTGTTAGCACATATTTTTTTTCCATATATAAATACATCTGCTGTGCTATATTCATTCACCAAACATTGAATAAATTCCTGCTGTCATTTTTGTTTGTTGGCGACCGGGCCTTTCCACATAGCACAGGTTGGCCTTGAGTTCAGCATCCCAACTCTTAAAAAGTATGCACAGGCCAAGTGGCACATGCCTCCCAGCACTTGGGAGGCAGAGGCAGGTGGATTGCTGTGAGTTCGAGGCCAGCCTGGTCTACAGAGTGAGTCCAGGACAGGCAAGGCTACATATAGAGAAACCCTGTCTCAAAAAAAAAAAATCAAAAACCAAAAAAACATCTTTATGTTCTGAAGGCAGAGATGGATGCCTAATGCTGCTGCCATGGAACTGAAAAGCTGAGGGCATTGCATGTTGTAGCCATTGATGCCCTTGGCCTTGGCCATCAGCTGGAGCTGGAAGGGTAACAGAGTCATAGCATCTTGTATTTTTTCCTGATACAGTCTTTACTTTGTTTCACAGAAATAATAGTGATAACTAATATTTACTAAGCCTTTGCTTGCTATAGCCTAGGCACTGTCCTACATACTTTATGTATAATGAAAACTCTTAAAATATCCTTCAAGGCTGGTACTATGGAGGCCCCCACTCTACAGAGGAGGCCACTAAAGCACAGCAACTAACCCCATGCCCAACGCCGCCACACCTCCCCACATTCCACTCGTTACTGTGACAAAACACACTGACCAAAAGCAACTCAGGAGAGGACATGGTTTATCTTAGCTTATAAGTAACAGTCCATCGTTGAGGAAGAAGTCAGGGCAGGAATTTGAAGCCAGGCGTGCTTGCTGTTCCCACACAGTAATATCTCTTATCTAGGAACTCATCCACAGCCAAGGAAGTATAACAGAAGCCATGGGGGGGGGGGGCTGATGGGGAGGCTCTCCTGGATCATGAAGGCCTGTGCTTAGCGAGCTTTCTTACACAGTCCAGGACCTCCTGCCCAAAGAGTAGTGTTACCCACAGCGGGCTGGGTCCTCTTTTTTTGTTTGTTTGTTTGTTTGTTTGTTTTAAGACAGGGTTTCTCTGTGTAGCCTTGGCTGTCCTGGACTTGCTTTGTCGACCAGGCTGGCCTTGAACTCATAATGATCCACCTGCTTCTGCTAGGATTAAAGGCTAGAGCCACCGCGGCCGGTGGGCTGGGCCCTCTTATATCAACTGACAATCAGGACCCTCACACACACGGATTGCCCACAGGCCAATCTGCTCTGGGCACTTCCTCAAGTGGGCCCTCTGCGGTGCCATCTAGGTTGTCATGTTGACAGGTAAAGCTAACTAGGACAACGTCCCCAGAGACAGGCAGTTTGACTGCAAAGCTGGCCCTGTCCTCAACTGCCCCACTCTCTTGCTTCTCAGGTCTGCTCCCCTGCTGTTCAATGCAGTCAGGTGGCAATATATTTTCTTCCTTGTCATCTTTTTCAGCTTTTCCTCCCTCACACTTGCTCTTTCTCATTCATTTGCTGGTGCCCAGAACTATATGCAAGCTGCTGAGTACACAAAGGTAACTCCCCCCACCCCCTAAAAACCTGAACCAAAAAACTAAGAGAGGAGCACGCCTTTAATCCCAGCATTTACAGGGCAGAGGCAGGCCAGACTTTGTGAGTTTGAGGCCAGCATGGTCTACATATGTTGTTCCAGGAAAATCAGGGCTACACAGTGAGACCCAGAGCCACAAACAAACAAAAAGATAAGACTAAGGGAAGGGCTGGCATGTGACTTAATGGTAGAGATGACACCTAGCATGCACAAGGGCTTGAGTTCAAATCTCAGCAGCATCAGGACCAAATGAAACCTTAATTTTTCTTTCTTCATTTAGCTTTTAATTAATTAGTTTATTTATTTATTTAAAGACAGGGTTTTCTCTGTGTAGTCTTAGTTGCCCTGGACTCGCTTTTGTTGACCAGGCTGGCCTTGAACTCACAGAGATCCTCCTGCCTCTGCCTCCCTGAGTGCTGGGATTACAGGCATGGGCCACTGTGCCCAGCTCAAACAAAACCTTAAAACTAAACTGATGAGCATGGGCTAGGCAGTAGTGGCGCATGCCTTTAATCCCAGCACTCTGGAGGCAAAGGCAGGTAGATCTCTGTGAGTTTGAGGCCAGCCTGGTCTACAGAGTTCCAGGACAGCCAGGGCTATCACATAGAGAAACCCTGTCTCAGCGAGTGTGTGTGTGTGTGTGTGTGTGTGTGTGTGTGTGTGTGTGTGTGTGTGTATGAGCATAGAGGCTGGAGAGAAGACTCCTTAGCAAAGAGCACCTGTTGCTCTTGCAGAGGGCCTGAGTTCAGTTCCCAGCACACCCACATGGTGGCTCATAGTCATCCATAATTCCAGTTTCAGCAGAGCTTGTAGGCTCAGTTTCCTTAACAAATACACTTTATTATGAACGTATTAAATGAATGTACCTCCCTTACAACCCAACTACCCTAAACAGGACGGAAAGGAGATTAAGGAAAACTGGAACCCGGAGCAACCGGAACCCAGAGTTTCCAAATGGAGCGAAGAACAGCCAAACAATACCAAGACTCAAAAAAGCCCAGCCTCCTGTTTTGGGCTCAAATATATATATTCTCTATTTCAGAGTCTGTACTAGGATTTTTTTTCAGCTGGCAAAAACCAAGCCCCACCCCCACCCCCCACGAAGTGGTTCATCTTCTAGTGGATAAACATCACCTGCTATCTCACAAGTCTAACCCCCATCCTACACTTGGGATCAAAACAAAAACATGTTTACATCCAATACCTACCCGCACTGGGATCAAAACAAAAACATGGCGGGGGGGGGGGGGGGTGGGGGTGGGGGGTAGAGGGGGATGCATGCCTTTAATCCCAGCACTCAGGAGGCAGAGGCAGGTGGATTGCTGTGAATTCAAGGCTAGCCTGGTCTACAAAGTGAGTCCAGGACAGCCAAGGCTACACAGGGAAACCTTGTTTTGAAAGAACAACAACAAAAAAAACATATTAGTCCCCACTACAAGAGCCAACATCTCTTGAGACCTCTATGGGCACACAGGTAGTAAACATACATGCATGGAGACAGAATACTCATAAGATAAATGGAATAAATCTTTTTTCCTTTTAAATTAAAAAGAGGTGACCCTAGCGTGTGGTGCACGCGCTTAATCCCAGCACTAGGGAGGCAGAGGCAGGTAGATAGCTGTGAGTTTGAGGCCAGCCTGGCCTTCAAAGAGAGTCCAGGACAGCCAAGGTTACACAGAGAAACCCTGTCTCGAAAAACCAAGGGGGGAAAAAAACAGCTGAAAGGTAGCCAGGCATGGTGGCGCACGCCTTTAATCCCAACACTGGGGAGGTAGAGGCAGTTTGAGGCCAGCCTGGTCTATAAAGTGAGTCCAGGACAGCCAACGCTACACAGAGAAACCCTGTCTCGAAAAGAAAAGAAAAAGAAAAAAGAAAATTGTGGAGAAGCTTCATTCATCCTGCCAGGAACTGATTGATTAAATAAGCCGTATGAGTTCATTGCAACAGGTTTATTGGAAGCGGCAAAGGAGGGGGGTGGGGGCGTAAGAGAAGGAGAGAGACTAGGGCAAGGGCGGCAAAGAGGAAAAATGTCTGCTTTTTATAGTGAGCCTCTGGGAGTGGGAAGCTCCGCCCCTAGGTAGAGGACAGGGCAGGGCAGCCAGGCCCTGCAGCAGGACCTATCAGGGATGAGGTGACTGACTGCCAAGAGGGAGCTCAGAACCCCATACAGTCAGTTCTAGCTGCTACTGAGCCTAGAAGACACTGACCTCCCTCTGGAGCTCCATTTTCTTATTTATGAAATGCAGGGATGCTCTCCTTAGCTTTGTGATTCGGTGCTTCTAGATCATTTAATGCTATTGAGATGGTGAGCCATATGCAGGAGCCCATACAGTAAGGCCACCGTTGTGCCAGGTACTGTGCTGGGAGCTGTCCACAAGTCACTATTTCTAATCCTCCTAAGATCCCTGGAAGGTAGGTGCTCTAACGCGCACACTTGAGGTGGTATTGGAAGACCTGAAGTAACTTACCCACGATCTTGAAGAATCTGATTTAGGCGGACACAGACCTGACTCTTAATCATTGCCATGTTGCGGCTCTGCGTTCCTGCGCACTCTCCAAGACCATGCTCACCTCTTTTTTTTTTTTTTTTTTTTTTTTTAAAGACAGTGTTTCTCTGTGTAGCTTTGGCTGTCCTGGACTCACTTTGTAGACCAGGCACCACCACACCCGGCTACTGCCTCTCAGTCTTAATCCTCATCATCCCTTATCCCGCCTCCACTGTATCCAGTCAGCTGCTCTCTGAGGTCCAGACCGGATGCTCAGCTGTCTAGTTCTAGGTGGGTTTTTTCACCCCTTGAATTTTAGCTTCCCTGCATAGTATGTGTACTACAACTTAAACTAATGTCTAGCCCCATTCATTTGGAAATTTCAACAGTCAGCTTCTAGCCGAGTCTGTCCCCTGGAGCTGGGGTTTAGAGTTGTAATTACCTACAGCAGACTTGGAACCAAAGGAGACATTCCAACTCTGGTGGTGGCTGCTGGAGGATTCAGGGATCCCCCCAACACACACACACACACACACACACACACACACACACACACACACACACACACACACACACACACACAAGTCTGCTGGTGCCTCTGGTGGACGTGGATGGTAACTGTGTGGTTCTGTGAGGTCCGCTGGGTCCTGAGCTCTGGCTCTGTGCTTTCCTTGGAGGGAATTCTAATTCTCTGACATTCTGTTTCCTCTTTCCTGCAGCCCTCCCCTGGGTGAGTTAAGCGCTGAGAGTGTTTGCATACCAAACACTTAGCTAATTGACAGTCTATTGCATTCTGCTTAACAAATGTTAGGGTTTTTCCTATTTGCTTTGTTATTATTCAGTGACACTTAGGTTGTATTTTTAGCCAGGCCAGGGAGGAATGGCTTCAGCAAGCAGGTCTTTCCTGCCTGACACGCTCCTAAACCACTGTGAGCGCCCTCAGCAGAGGGTGTTCAGGATCTGGTCTGCTCAGGTCTGCTTTTATCTGCAAGTGTCCTGGGAACCCTCAAGGTGAGGCCGTGCTCCCCTGAATTGTCACCCTTTGTAGTTATCAGTCTGTCTCCTTCCGGAGAGTCCAGGGTGGGATTTGGGGTTGTAGCGCAGTTGGAAGAAGGCCTGGATTCCATTCGCAGGAGCACATTAAGCACGCAGCAGGGGGTGGGGGTGCACGCTGTACTCAGCACTCTGGATGGAAGAGGAGGGTCAGCAATTCAAAGCCATCCTTGTCTACATACCAAGTTGCAAGCAGTCTGAGTGATGTGAGACCCTGACTCAAAAAGTAAAAAATAGCCAAGCATGGTGACGGACACTTGCAATCCCAGCACTTGGGAGGCAGGGACAGGCACATCACTGTGAGTTCAGGACGGCTAAGGCTGCTACAGAGAGAAACCCTGTCTCAAAAAAATAAATAAATAAATAAATAAATAAATAGGCCAGCTTTGCTCAGCCTTTGCAGACTTTTGTGTGGAAGCTATAGAACAAAGTCTCCCTCTTCTAGAAGTGAAGAGGTAACAGGCCTATACAGAGTGGCAGCTAGCGCTCTCTCTCTCTCTCTCTCTCTCTCTCTCTCTCTCAAAGGATCTTGCCTTACAGCTCAGGCTGGCCTCAAACTATGTAATGTAACCCACAATGACTAAAAATTTGTGGCAATCCTCCTGCTTCAACTGGGACTACAGGTATCGGTCAACATACCTGGCCAAGAATCATGTTCCTTTTATTACATTTATTTTTATTTTGTGTGTTTATGTGGGGGCGGGGGGAGAACACATGTGCCACAGTGTGGCTGTGGGGGTCAGAGGACAACCCACAGGAGCCAGTTCTCCCCTTCCACCATGTGGGTCCTGGGAGTCAAACTCAGGTTGTCAGCCCTGATGGCAGCACCTTTACCCAATGAGTCAGCTCCCTGGGCCAGCGCTTCTTACTCTTGTGTTTAAATGTCAGAATGTCCTTGATAATCAAGAGAGAAATTAAAACAAACCCAGGCAGAATAGCCATCCTCAAAGACTGCTAGGGTGACTCACACTTTCTCTATCTGAAAAGCTTTCTGATAAAACAGACGCTGGATGGCATACATTACATAAAGCACACAGCCTTCCTCATTAACACTGTCTCTTCTCGGGGAACATGAACTGAACGGGAGCAGTTACCATGAGAAAAGAATGTGGCTTAGAAAACAGAGGTTGGATCGCCGGGCGTGGTGGCACACGCCTTTAATCCCAGCACTCGGGAGGCAGAGGCAGGCGGATCGCTGTGAGTTCGAGGCCAGCCTGGTCTACAAAATGAGTTCAGGATGGCCAAGGCTACACAGAGAAACCCTGTCTCGAAAAAAAAAAAGAAAGAAAGAAAGAAAACAGAGGTTGGCCAGCCAGGCCGTTGGTGGCGCATGCCTTTAATCCCAGCACTTGAGAGGCAGAGGCAGGCAGATCCCTGTGAGTTCAAGGCCAGCCTGGTCTACAAAAGCGAGTCCAGGACAGTCAGGGTTACACACAGAAACCCTGTCTCAAAAAAACTAAAAAAAAAAAAAAGAAAAGAAAAAGAAAATAGAGCTTGGGCCTCACCTTGTCCTTTCCCCTTCTCTTCCTTCTCCTTTCCTTTCCTTTTTTCTTTGTATGTGTGTGTGTGTGTGTGTGTGTGTGTGTGTGTGTGTGTGTGTGTGTGTGTGTGTGTGTACGTGTGTTTAAAGACAGGGTTTCTCTGTGTAACAGAGCTGGCTGTCCTGGATTCCCTTTATAGACCAGGCTGGCCTGGAACTCACAGAGATCTACCTGCCTCTGCCTCCCCAGTGCTGGGATTACAGGCGTGTACCACCACCGCCCTGGGTGTTTTCCATATTTCTGATTACATTAATTTCTTTGCAGGGGCCACATACTTGCCATGATGCACAAATGAAGGTCCAAGGACAACTTTCAGGAGTTGATTTCTTTTCTTTGACTGTGGGTCCCAGGGATCAGACTTGGGGCATCTGTTAGGCTTGGTGGCAAGTACCTTCTTTACCTGCTGAGCCATCTTGTGGGCTTTCCTTTTCTTTTCTTGAGACAGGATCTAACCATGTAGCCCAGGCTGGCCTGGAACACTGTGTAGCATAGGCTGGTCTTGAACTCAAAACTCTCTAACTTCAGGCTCCCAGGGGCTGGGAGTATAAAAACCTGGACTCTGGCATTGACATCTGGGTAGGGTGTCTAATACCCCTGAGATACTCTTTTTTTTGTTTTGTTTTGTTTTGTTGTTTTTCGAGACAGGATTTCTCTGTGTAGCAGCTTTAGCTGTCCTGGAACTTGCTCTGTAGACCAGGCTGTACTCAAACTCACAGAGATCCACCTGCCTCTGCCGCCCGAGTGCTGGGATTAAAAGGCGTGTGCCACCAAGCCCAGCTCCCCTGAGATACTCTTAACTCCTGGTTTGGCTCAGTTATATCATTCTCTGGGGAGCTGGCAAAAGCCTGGCAGGCAGTTTTATTTGTTTTTGACTTGAGACAGTATCTCATGAAGGCCCAGCTGACCTAGAACTCACCAAATAGTAAAAGCCGGACTTGAACTGCTGATTCTCTTGCCTCTACCTCTCAAGTTCTAGGATTACAGGCATGCTCTACCACACCTAGCTAAAACTTTTTGTTTGTTTGATTGATTGATTTACTATAAGTTTGAGGCTGGAAAGATGTCTCACAGGTTAAAAGCACTTACTACCAGTTTCAGTTCCCAAAGAGCCCAAGTCAGGTGCCTGGTGGCTGCTCCTTCAGATGCCTGTTGCCCTCCATGGGCACCTGCACACATGCAGTACGTATGAGCTCATGTGACCTTGCACAAACATACACAAATGGAAAAATATATATATTTGTTTTGCTTTGTTTTTTGTTTTTTCCAGACAGGGTTTCTCTGTGTAGTCTTGGCCTCACTTTGTAGGCCAGGCTGGCCTCGAACTCACAGTGATCCGCCTGCCTCTGCCTCCTAAATGCTAGGACTACAGGAGTGCACCACCACACACAGCAACAATATTATTTTTAAAAGGACAAGTTTTGATGGTTGATGGTAATGAATGCCTTTGATCCCAGCACCCAGGAAGCAGAAACAGGCAGATCTTGGAGTTTGAGACCAGCCTGGTCTACAGTATGAGTTCAAGGACAGGCAAGGTTACACAGAGAAACTTTGGCTCAAGAAACCAAGATGATAAGTTAAACAAATAGATAAATAAATGGACAGATTTCATGTAACCCAGGCTGATTGCAAACAGCCTGGTCTAAAAAGCAAGTCCGGAACAGCCAAGGCTATACAGAGAAACCCTGTCTCAAAAAGCCAAAAACAAACAAACAAGGGAGAGGCAGGCAGATCACTGTGAGTTCGAGGCCAGCCTGGTCTACAAAGGGAGTCCAGGACAGCCAAGGCCACACAGAGAGACCCTATCTCGAAAAACAAAACAAAACAAAACAAAAAGCCAGGTGTGGTGATGTACATCTTTAATCCCAGCACTAGGGAAGCAGAGGCAGGTGGATTTCTGTGAGTTCGAGCCCAGCCTGAGAGTCCAGGACAGCCAAGGCTACACAGAGAAACGCTGTCTGGAAAAACCTAAAAAAAAAAAAAAAAAAATCCCCAAACAAACAAGCACTGGGGCTGTATTTCCGTTTGTAAAGAACTTGCCTAGCATGCACAATGCCTTGGGTTTGAGCCTCAGCACCAAAGCAACTCGGCAATCCCAGCACTTAGAAGCCAGAGGCAAGAGGCTCAGAAGTTCAAAGGCATCTTCCACTACACAGCAAATTGAAGAGCAGCCTGGTCTTCATGAAACCCTGTCTCAAAACGGAAAACAGCTCCCTAGACGTTATGGTATAACCTGAATTGGAGTTCTTAAAAGGCGTGAGTCAAAATTTTGTCTCAAAAAACAAAAACAAACAATTACCTCCTGGGCTGGGTTTGTAGCTTAGTGATAGAATGCTTACCTAGCATGTGTAAAGCTGTAGGTTCAATTGCTTGTCCTGTCAGGAAAAAAAAAAGAAACCAACAGCAAAAACCTAATTACCTCCTCCTCATATCTACTCCCCAAGATGGCACCCTGAAGGCCACAGTCATCTCTAGAGGCTGGAGTGAAACCTCCCTAATTAGTTGATTGAATTCTCAGTAGGAGCTAAATTAAAATCTCAGCCATGGTTGCTGACACTCTGTCTCTGGTGCGGTGAGGAAATTCACTTGGCTGTAAATCCTGGTCAACACAGGAAGCAGAAGCAAAGATCGATCAGGTAGGAGGCCTTGCTGCATGGAGCCAGGGAGGGAAGAAAAAGTTGGCAAGTGGGTGGCTGAAACGGGGCCTAGTTTTCACTCTTTGTCAAGCCAGGCGGATGCGATGCTTTTTGTTCTGGAAATTCCCTTTTGAACACATCACATCTAGAGTAAGATAAACTTGAGATACGGTATATACTACATTTATGAAATGTTTAATCCCATCTACTTAGGAAATTAGAATTTGAACATCCAGCGTTCAAGGCAGCCTGAACAACATGGTGAGACGCCATCTCAAAATAGATCAAGACATAGAGAGAAATATGTCATGTCATCTCATCTAGTTTCCCAAGAGATAACTAAAGTCCCTCTACAGGCACAGGTTACTTAAAAAGGGTTCTTGCTGAGCGATGGTGGCGCTTGCCTTTAATCCCAGCACTGGGGGGCTGCAGGAGTCAGAGGCAGGTCTGTGAGTTCAAGGTTAACCTGGTCTACATAGAGAATTCCAGGACAGCCAGGTCACAGCTGCCTCAGCCTCCAGAGTGCTGGGATTAAAGGCATTAGCCACCACAGCCAGGCTAGAAGTGTCATGGTAACCACTGAGGTGTGGGGTGTAGAGAACATCAAATTAGGCATCGTGGTTCACACACGAAATCCTAACATTGGGGAGCTGAGGCAGGAATTGTGAGTTTGAGGTGTGTCTGACTGCATAGCTAGACGCTAGCTACATCAAAAGCAAACAGTGTTGCTAACAGTTCTCACATTCTTTAGCCAGGGACACTCTTACTATATACAACAACCCTCTCTTGTGCCGTCACCAATTTCAGCCGCGCCCCCCCCCCCAGAGTTACCCACAAACGGTTTTCTTCGAGAGCATTCTTTAAGGAGTCCAGTGTTTAATGAAAAACAAGGAAGGGGCTTGTGCTGGGCAGAACGTCTGCTAGGATCACAGCCTGAGACAGAGACGCTTTCAGCAGGACAGCTGCATGCCTCTCGCTTTTGCCCACACTCTCAACCTCCAGGGCCAATCACCTCTTAGTGGGTGAGCTCCCAGGGGCGTGCCCCTGATGTGGGGTCCAGGGGACCCCTGCAGTCACGCTTCTGGGCCACAGCAGAAGCTGAGAGTGGTGGGGATGTGCGGGCGGCAAGTGACTATGATTAAGAACCTGTGCGCTCACGTGGGGGTGAGAGATGAGTCAGTCACACAGTTGCTGGCCTGTGTGAGAGCTCACAGTTTACTGAGAGAAACAGACCCATGAGTGGTCATGTGCAGGGAGTATGATGGCCAATGCCTTCGGTTCTGGGCATTGCCAATGGGTCTGTCTGAGGGCTCAGGGAAGAGTGCAGAAAATGTGGACTAAGTGGAGAGGAGAAATTCCTTGGGGAAGGTGGTGTCTGAGGTAACACACAAAGATCAGAGGCAGGGGGATCAAGTTCAAGGCCAGCCTGATGAGGTAGTTAGTGAAACCCTGAGAGAAAGAAAAGAAAGAAAGAAAAGAAAAGAAAGAAAGAGAAAAGGGAGAGGGGCCAGGCTTGGTGGTGCACACCTTTAATCCCAGCAGTCAGGAGGCAGAGGCAGGCAGATTGCTGTGAGTTCGAGGCCAGCCTGGTCTACAAAGTGATTCTAGGATAGCCAAGGCCACACAGAGAAACCCTGTCTCAAAAAAAAAAAAAAAAAAAAAAAAAAAAACAGAATAAAGCAATGAAAAGGGAAAGAGAAAAGAAGGAGAAAGAGAGAGTCAATTCACCCTGAGGTGGATTTAGGATGGAGGGAGCTAGAAGTTCAAAGACAGAGACAGAAAGGACTTCTAGCCTCCAACCAGAAGCCCGGTGAGACTGGAGAAAATCTGGAATAGAAGAGGCACTTGAGGTCCCCAGGATTCTTTATTGCTTCCCCCCCCCCCCTTTTTTTGAGGGAGGGTTTCTCTGTGGCTGTCCTAGACTTGCTTTGTAGACCAGGCTGGCCTCAAAAACTCACAAACTCACAGCAATCTGACAGCCTCTGCCTCCCAAGTGCTGGGATAAAAGCCCCGGCGTTCTTGAGGCAGACTTCAGGGTGGGAGAGAAGAGATGAGAAGGGAGCCGGGGGTAGGTAGCTTTTATTCTTAATGAGTGTCCACAGGTAACACAACAAGGTGTCTTGTGACACAGCACAGACCTTCACTGTAGCTTTGTGAGTGAGTGCCTGGCTTATGCAACAACTGCAGCCAGTAGGTGAAAAGCTTTGTTATAAACCTGTTTTTATGGAGGGGTAGTGGACTTAGTAGGTCTGGCTGGCTCGGCCAGTGTTCCCTTCCATCCCAGCACCCACCGCATCTGTCTTGGCTCCAAGTCCAGGGAGAGATCTTAAACTGGGGGTTAGTGATTCCCTTCCCCCCACCCCAATACAGAACTTTTCTGTGTAGCCTTGGCTATCCTGGACTTACTTTGTAGGTCAGGCAGGCCTCAAACTCACAGTGATCCTCCTGCCTCAGTCTCCCAAGTGTGGGCTGTGATTCTTTTAGTGGAAATGCTGTGGTAATCTCAGCACAGAGGAGGCTGAGGCAGGAGGATTGGCCAACACGGGCTGAGGTAGGAGGTGTGAGTTCCAGGACAGCCTGAATACAGAGTGAGTTCCTAGTGGGTTTGTTTGTGTGTTTGTTTGAAGGGTACACGGTCCTCAGACACACACTGGAGGAAAGCGAAGGAGAGACCGTGCAGCATTAAAGATCCTAAGTATCACGAGGAAGAACCGTGTCCCCCCAAATGCGGCACTCCTATAGCATATGGTTGCACCTCAAGAATTTCTTAAAGGATGGACATTTCAGTTGGGTCTTGGAGGAAAGCATAGGAAAATGACTACACTTAAGTGATATTCTGGGCCAGCACGATGGCTCAGAGAGGAAAGGTACTTGTGGACCAGCCTGAAGACCTGAGTTTGAGCCCTGAGACCCAGAAGGAAGGAGAGAGCTGGCCTGAAGGGTTTCCTCTGTCCTCCACATGTGCACACATACCACATGCACACTAAAAGAAATGTAACTTTACAGAGAGATCCAGTAAGGTGACATCCCAGGGACTAAGAAGCTGGCCCGGCTGTTAACAGCACTTGCTGCTTTTGCAGAGCATCAGGGTTCCATTCTCAGTGTCAACATTGGGTAGCTCAAGCCACACGAAACCCTACTTCTAAGGGACCCAACACCCCTTTTTGGCCCCCAGGAGCCTCATGTATGTGATACACAGACATACATACAGACACAGGACTTCTCTGTGTAGCCTTGGCTGTCTGGACTCACTTTGTAGACCAGGTTGGCCTCAAACTCACAAAAATCTGCCTGCCTTTGCCTCCCTGGATGCTGGGATTACAGGCGTGTGCCACTGTGCCCCAAACAAATCTTTTTTTTTTTTTTTCTAATGAAATAGAAGTAAATGATATCTTACCTGGCCGTCCTCGGGAACCAGAGAGAATGGAAGGGCTGAGCAATAGCTTAGTGGTAGAGTTGCTGTTGAGTATTCCCAGCACCAAAATCTCTCTGTCATCTCTCTCTGTCTCTCTCTGTGTGTCTCTCCCTCTGTGTCTGTGTGTGTCTGTCTGTCTGTCTTGTCCAGTAGGCCCTAATCAGTCACCACAGCAACTGAACACCTGAAGGGAATTAATATGACTGAACACTTTCATATTTGATTTTACTTTATTTTATTTAGGGTATGGAGAGATGGCTCAGTGGCTAAGAGTGTTTGTTGGTCTTGCAGAAGACATGATTTGGCTCCCAGCCCCGACATGGCAGCTCCCAACAGTTTGTAACTCCAGTCCCAAGGGATCTAGCGTCCTCTTACGCTCTCTGAGGGCACCAGGCATGCACAGGGTGCACAGCCATTCAAGCAGCAAAATACTCATTCACATAAGATAATAAGTAAATCTAAAAACAATTGGTATATTTTATTTGGTTATTTTTCTACATACATGCTAGAAATATTTTCTTGTTAATTTGTTTTATGTTTTATCATGTTTTGAGACAGGATTTCCTCTGTGTTGCAGCACTCGCGCTGCTAGTCTAGGCTATGGTGAGGGTCTGCAGATTGAAAAGATGACATAACAGTGGGTAATTCATGCTAAGAAAATGTGGAATGCCCTCTATTGGTAATAACAGAACTCATCAAAATGAAGAAAATTAAGGCAACCAGTGGAGCACAATGTTTCAACTGCAGAGAAAAACAAGTACTGTTTCAACTGCAGACAAAAACAAGTAATGGTCTGTGGAAAAGATTAAGCTTTGTCACAGGTGGAAGCAGTCTTGGCAGGCTTTACCCTTGGGGCACCCCATGAATACCTTGTGACAGACTGAGTGGAGCCATCCTGGGCCTGGAATTCAGGAACCAGACCTGGGAACCCCACCTGGGCTATTGTTTTTCTAATTGACCCTCAATGGGAGAAGGAGACTGCCCTTCCCACCTGACTCAGACAGGTGGGGAGGAGAGAACAACAGGTTCAGCCCGGGCTTGAGCACGTGTGGAACAGCGAACAGGCTGGACCAGCACGCGGGCCAGAGAGACACCTAAGAACCCGTCCCATGAAACGGCTACCAAAAGGTTCACTCTTTTGTCCCTTTAACCTTTTTCCTTCTTGTGTAAGCTAGTTGGGTTGGATAATAAAGTTTAATTGTTACGAAACAGAGCCAACATCTGGCGCCCAACGTGGGGCCCGATGGGTTCCACAGTCCCTAATGGTATGAGGGAAGATTCAGTATTTGAAGGTACAAAAATACTGTTTCAGGGTATCAGCAAAATCGCAACTGCTGTTGCAAAACTCTTTCCTGCCTTATACTTAGAGAGAATTCTCTGTTTTTTCATTGTCCTTTTATTACAATATTTTATGCTTAGAAGGGTTAGAAGAAAGGCTAATAACATAGAAAAGCCGGAAGGGTCGGTAAGTTTTATCCTTTTGGAAAAGATTGCAGATTTGACTGGACAAATGGATAGACTGAGGGAAAAAAATGAAGAGATGGGAAAGCGGATAGAATTTTTGGTAATTGGGAGTGATGAAAGACAGAAAATAGAGAGACCGGAAAGCCAGAAAAAACCGGAAGAGTCAATAAGCTCTATCCTTTTGAAAAGAATTACTGACTTGACTGAACAAATGGGCAAAATGCAAAAAAACCTAAAAGGGCTGGAAAAGCAGAAGGCAGCTGTGGTTAAAAAGGGTGGAGAAGGTCAGAAACCAGAGACAAAGGAAGCCAGACCGACCAAAAGGTCTTTGGAAGTAAATGTCCCAGTGGAGGACACCTCCACAGTCGCCCAGACACCTTCAGCTTTTCCAGTCACTGTAAGACATGTGCCCGCGCAAAATGGTGCTGGGGGTTATGACGAAATGGCCTGGCGTCCTGTAGACATGATGGATTTAAAACATTTTAAGGAATCCGTCGTCAAATATGGTATGCACTCTACCTTCGTTAAACAAATGTTAAACAGCTAGGCCACTCAGAATAGACTTGTTCCCCAAGATTAGAAAAATTTAGTTTCAGCGGTATTGGAAGCAGCACAACAGCTACAGTGGTTATCATGGTGGCGAACAGAGGCTATAAAAATAAAACAAAAAATTATGACACAGGGAATAAATATTAATAGAGATCAATTGCTTGGTGAAGGACAATATACTAACATTAGAGAACAAATTCAAGCTGAAGATAGAGTGATTGAACAATGTCATAAGGCAGCCTTGAGAGCTTGGGAGCTGGTAGAGGAACCTGGAAAAACAACTATTCCATTTACTAAAGTGTTCCAAGGACCTCTAGAGCCCTTTACAAAATTTTTGCAGAGATTAGGATCTGCTATGGATAAGGTGATGCCAGATTCTGACAATAAACAGACATTAAAACTTATCATGGCTTATAAGAATGCAAATACTGAATGTAAGAGGGTACGTAGACCATTAAAGGAAAGAGGCGCTCCACTAAATGACTGGATAAAGGAGACAGTTAATATCAACTCTCACAAGTATCAAAATAATATTGTGGGACAAGCTTTAGCGAGAGAGCCCAGATATCATAATACCCGGTACTTCAATTGTGGTAAAATTGGTCATGTACAAAAAAACTGTAGAGATAGATAACACAATAACCCAAGAAAAAACATAACTCGTAGGAGAGAACAAAGAGGTTCTGGTTATGATGGTAATAAGGTACCAAGACTCCCAGGGTACTGTAGTCACTGTAAAAAAGAGAAACATTGGTCTCCAGATTGTCAGTCTAAGAGAGATGTACAAGACAATATCTTGCCAACGGGAAATGACAAGATGGGGCCATCGGCTCGGGCCCCCATAAACAATGTCAGCTGAATATCTTTGGCTAGTCAGAAAGTGACAAACCCACAGGAAAACGGGAACTGAGTGTTAGTGATCTAATGCATGCTACTGAAGGCAGTGCAACCTTAGATCTGGCTTCAAATGTGTCTCTTACTCTATCTCCCCAGGTTGAATGTTACAAATTAAATACTAGTGTTTTCGGACCTTTGCCTTCAGGCACAGTAAGAATGGTTCTGAGAAGAAGTGGGCTGACTTCTCATGGTTTTATTGTGCATCCCAGTATTATAGATGGAGATTCTAAGGAGAAAATAAAAATCATGACGTGTGAAAAAGGAGATAAAAATCGATGCCGGGGATAAAATTGCTCAACTCCTACTGTTTCCTTACATTAAGGACAAAGCCGCTCCAGTGAAAAGGACTAGTGCATTCGGAAGCACAGGGACACATGTGTTCTGACAAACAGTAATTAATGATCAAAGACCTAAGTTAATTATACAATTGAATGTTGTTAAAATAAAAGGCTTAGTAGACAGCGGAGCCAATGTCTCCATCATTTGCCAGAAGTGTTGGAACCAAAATTGGCCACTTAAGAAGGTTTATACAGAAATTGTAGGAATTGGTAAGTTATCTCAAATAAAACAAAGTGTACAGTGGCTTGAGTGTGTGGGGCCAGACGGACAGATAGGAAGGCTGAAACCCCATGTGGCTGACATTCCCATAAATCTATAGGGAAGAGACCTCTTACAACAATGGGGTACTCAGATTACTATTCCTGCAAATCCCAGGATAAACAAGGTTAAAACTATGGGTGAATTGGTACACGCTTCTGGAGAAGAGATTCATGTAACTGATCAGGGGCAACCACAAGCTATGCCCATTGTCTAACCTCAGAACTCTTCAGGTTTAGAGTGTCAAAATTTATAAGAGGGGCCACTGCTGAAATACCAACCGCCTTGCCCCTAAAATGGATTTCAAACAAACCTGTATGGCAGGAGCAGTGGCCCTTAACAAAAAAAAAGTTACAGGCACTTCACGGTTTAGTAAAAGAACAGCTGGAGGCTCAACACATCAAAAAATCTTCCAGTCCCTGGAATTCCCCTGTGTTTGTGGTTAAAAAAAAAAAAAAATCAGGTATATGGAAAATGATAACAAATTTGAGGGCCATAAACAAGGTGATTCAACCCATGGGTTCACTTCAACCTGAAATTCCTTTGCCTTCCTTGCTACCTAGGTCTTGGCATATAATTACAAATGGTGTAAAAAAATTGTTTTTTCACCATACCTCTACATGAGAAGGACAGAGAAAGGTTTGCTTTCTCAGTACCTACTCTGAACAGTAATTCTCCAATAAAGAGATATCATTGGAAGGTACTTCCACAGGGAATGTTAAATAGCCCAACTTTATGCCAGTATTTTGGGCAACAACCTTTAAAAATAATTCGTAGAGGCCGGGCATGGTGACGCACGCCTTTAATCCCAGCACTTGGGAGGCAGAGGCAGGTGGATTGCTGTGAGTTCGAGGCCAGCCTGGTCTACAAAGTGAGTCCGGGATGGCCAAGGCTACACAGAGAAACCCTGTCTCGAAAAACCAAAAAAAAAAATAATAATAATAATAATAATAATAGTAATTCATAGACAGTTTCCTCAATCTATCATATACCATTACATGGATGATATTCTGCTAGCTGATTCTGATCCTAGTGTTGTAGAAAAAAATGTTTCAGGAAGCACAAAAAATTACAGATTACTGTAGAAAAAATACAAGGAGGAGATTCAATTACCTATTTAGGCTATAAAATAATTGAACAAAAAATTCGACCACAAAAGGTACAGATCCGTAGAGATCAATTGCAAACTCTTAATGACTTTCAAAGATTATTGGAAAATATTAACTGGTTAAGGCCTACAATCGGGTTAGCTACCTATGAGTTAAGTAACTTGTTTCAAATATTACAAGGGGATTCAGATTTAAACAGTCCCAGGTATCTAACCGCTGAGACAGAAAAGGAGTTAATTCTGGTGAAGCAAAAACTTCAAAAGACATATGTAGATAGAATTGATTCTGAACTTGGTTACATTCTGGTTTTTGCCTTCGAAACATTCTCCTACTGGGCTTCTTATACAAAGGGAAGACAGGATCATAGAATAGATATTCCTGAAAAATAAATAAAACAAAAAATTGAAAATATACATAGAAAAAAATTCTAAATTGATTACAAAGAAAAGAATAAGGTTGTGCAGACTGTCAAAAATGGAGCCGACGAAAATTGTAGTGCCTCTTACTGATTCTGAGATTATGTCATTATGGGTAATTAATAAAGATTGGCAAAAAGCTTGTAGTAACTATTTGAGAGACATTAACAATAGATACCCAAAAAACAAACATATACAGTTTATAAAAAGAACTAACTGGATCCTTCCAAGTATTGTAAAAAGGTCACCAATCTCAGGGGCACCCACCTTTTTCACTGATACAAATAAATCAGGTATGGCTGACTATAAGTCTGAAAAAATGACCAAGGTGATTAAAAACCCATTTACATCAGTTCAAAAATCAAAATTTATACAATCCTTATGGTATTGTTAGATTTTCCTAAATCTCTTAATATAATTACTGACTCTCAATATGCTAAACGAGTTGTTTTACATATAAAAACTGCTAAATTTACTCCTGATAACACAAAATTGACTACCTTATTTAAAAACTACAACAGGTCATCAGAAACAGAAATTATCCCTTGTATATTACTGTTCGGAGCCAGCCCGGGGTCATTCAAGGCTAAAAGAGTCTACTGGCTATGGAAAGATACTGATGCCCCGTTCCAAAGCTAACTTCCTCCTTTCAGCCTCTGCAGATGTTGTTTAGCAGGTTAGCTCGGGACTTTCTGAGAGATAGTTAGAGATAGTTAGCTAAAATAAGATAGAAATTGTTCCGAGAAAAACCACAGGATGTTCCCCTGATGGTATTATCTGGAGACATTCTCTTTCCCCCCCCCCCCCCCCCACTGCTTAGTTCTTGCCTCCACCCCATATAAGCTTCTGTTTTTGATCCAATAAACGGACCTTGATAGGAACGCAACTTGGTCTCTCCTCTTTCTTTCCCATCTCATCATTTTAGGTATGGCTCCCCTCCCGACCCCGTAATTAGTTGTCCTGCTGGACAGGACAAGTGGCGCCCATTGTGGCCATGAGGTACGAGCCCTCTACCGCGACAGAGACCCTTCGTGAGCAATAGTTCAAGATGCCGCGGTCAAGTGTCTCGCTGAGGTCAAACCGAAAGTACCTCCGATTGTCTCCGGTGCGGACCTGCCGCTCAAAGGACCTCTCCGCACTTCGGTAAGTGTTTATCTCTGTCAATACGATGGGTAAAAGTCTCTTGAAGGAGGCACAATTTATTCGCCACCTTAAAACTTGTCTCAGGGAAAGAGGAGTTAGAGTTAAGAAAAAAGACCTTGTACGTTTTTTCTTATTTGTTTCCCAAGCCTGTCCCTGGTTTGTCATTGATGGTCCTACTATTAATCCTGACCGTTGGGACCGTGTTTGTCGAGAGTTAGGCTCCTATTCTTCCCAACATGGTCCTGAGACTATTTCTCTTCAAACTTTTAATTACTGGACTTTAATTAAAGATCTTATCTCTTCTGATACCCCTGACATTTCTTCCTCGATTGCTTCAGCTGAGGCCTTTATTCGGCCCTTATCTCGTTTCGCCTCCTTGGCCTCCCTTGAGTCGCACGGCTTCAAGTCGTTACAGTCCCTAAAATCCCACTGTCCCTCTGTTGTCGTAGACATGGGGGATGATCCTCCCGCCTCCAATAAGCCTTTATATCCTTCCCTGTCCAAGTTCTCTCTGGCGGATGATGCCCCCACAGACCAGAGCCCTGCAACCCAGGCTTATCCTGTTGTTAAGACAGTCCCCACCTCGGATGATTTAAGCCCCTCTGAGGAAGCTACCTTAGAGGAAGAGGCCGCCAAGTACCATAACCCAGATTGGCCGCCCCTTTCCTGCCTGCCCCCTTATCGGCCCCCTCCCTTTATTGCCCCTGCATTTCAGCCTCACCTTCCCGGTAAATCCTCCTTACATTTGGCTAAACGCAACTTAAAACTACAGATTCAAGACCTTAAAGAGGTTCTTACTCTTCAAAAGGAATACTCTGAACTTTCTATGGAGGTCCAATCCCTCCAAGATGCCCTCCGAAAAGCTCTTCTACTGCCCTCCCCCATGACAGGGGCCACAACTCAGCACCCCAGGGCCCCCTCTAAAAAACGCCCTATGCTAGCGTGTCCTGTGATGACCCGGCTTCAAGCCAATTCCAGAGAGTTTTCTGGCACCGAGGCCTCTACTGAAGATTCTCCGACACAGGGTGACGAGATGGCTGATGATTTAGAAGATACTGATGGTCATGGCTCAGATGATGAGGAACAGGGGGGCTCTGACCCCTCCCCTTCAGACCCCAATCCAATTTTTAAGCCCCTAAAATTCAAGATTCTAAAGGAACTCCATAGTGTGGTTAAAAACTATGGGCCCACCGCTCCCTTTACTCTTTCTCTGCTCGATTCTCTTGCCCCCGAGGGATACCTCGTCCCAGGGGAGTGGCTCAAACTTGGCCAGTTGGTCCTGCAGCATGGACAATATTTACTCTGGAAAGCTAATTTCATGGACCGCTGTCAAGAAACAGCAAAAAATAATCAAAGAAAGTCCACTTCTTCTTCCTGGACTTTTGATAAATTAACGGGGCAGGGTTGCTATTCTTCAGAAACAAAGCAAGTGGCATTACCTCCCGGGCTTCTTGCCCAAGTTAAAAATGCAGCCTTGGGGGCATGGCGCGCTCTACCAGGGAAGGGTTCTCTTACCACCCGTTAACCAAAGTAGTTCAGGGCCCCCATGAACCTTACAGTGATTTCATTGCACGTCTATTTGAGACTGCAGAAAGTGTCTTGGGGCCAGACGAATCTGAAAATAAGCTTTTAAAACAGCTTGCTTATGAAAATGCTAATGGTGCCTATAAAACCTCCTTGCGTGGCCATATGAGGGGTAAAGATATTAATGATTATATCAGACTCTGTCCTGATGTTGACCCCTTTGCCCATAAAGTATCCCAAAGTATACATCTGGCAATAGGAGCCGCCCTCTGGCCCCAGGACCTGTTTCCGCTGTAAGCAGCCTGGTCATTTTGCTAGACAATGCCAGGTCTCGGCTGCCACCACCAGTCTCCCCGACAATGCGCCTTCGCCTACCTCGAGCGCTGCACCAGCAACTGTTTGCCCGTGCTGTAAATGCGGAAAACATTGGGCAAACCTTTGTCGTTCCAAAACCGATATTCAAGGTAATCCCTTGCCTCTACCACAGGGAAACGGATGGAGGGGCCAGCCCCGGGCCCCGAAACCCATACCTTTTTGCCCAGCCTCGGGGACACAGACAGGCTCGACACAATCAGTCCCCCTACAATCAGCCCCACCTCCTCGCTCTGCAGAGCCACTGCAGGGAGCGCAGGACTGGACTTGTGTACCTCCACTGACACAATATTGACCCCTGAAGACGGTGTCCAGGCCCTCCCTACTGAGATATGTGGGCCTCCGCCCCAAGATATGTTCTTTCTTATTCTTGGCAGAGCCTCCATTACGCTCAAGGGTTTGACTGTTACACCCCACACCATCCTGTTTCAACCCACCATACCTCCCAGCCCCTCACCTTCTATTAATATTATCCTGACCATGGTTAATGAATCCTGGTCTGCCCTGCACTCTGTCCGTCCCAACCTTACAGATGATTGTTGGTTATGTTATCATGCCTCCCCCCCCCCTTTTATGAAGGCATTGCTATTCTTGGCAATCTTACTGCTACCAACGACTCTTCCCTGGTTCACTGGAACCGGGAGGCCAGGGAAGGCATGACCCTGGCCCAAGTTTCAGGCCTGGGTCTCTGCATCAGAGGACCCAGGATGTGTTTACCCTCCATTATTTCCCCTTTGTGTAATCAGACCCTTGAGGTCAGTGGCGGCTCTACCTACCTGGTAGCCCCAAATGATACCTATTTGGCATGTTCCACTGGCCCAACCCCATTTATTGTGGAACAGTCCTTCTTACGCCAATATGATTACTGTGTGCTTGTTCAACTATTCCCCCGATTAACAGTTTATTCTACAGATGAATTTCTCCACTTCTGGACTTCTCTGGGTACACCGTTCAGGGTCAAGCGCGAGCCTATTATGGCCGCAATCATCGCCGTCCTACTGGGGCTCAGAACCATAGGGGCTGGGACAGGCATCTCCTCCCTGGTGCTCTCCAACCAAAACTAACATCAACTTAGCACAGCCATAGATCAAGATATTGCTGAAATACAGACTGCTATGGCTGCCTTAAAAGAGTCCCTCTCCTCCCTTGTGGAGGTGGCTCTCCAAAACAGGTGTGGCTTGGATTTGCTGTTTTTACAACAGGCGGGATTATGTGCAGCACTCAAAGAAGAATGCTGTTTCTATACCGATAAAACCGGGATCGTAGAAGATAGCATGAGGAAGGTCAGAGAAAGTCTAGAAAATCGCAAGCGGGAGTGAGATAGAGCTAAATTCTGGTATAAAAATTGGTTTTCTGCTTCCCCTCTTCTGACTACCCTCCTCCCTTTGCTGTTGGGACCTCTTATAGGGTTCTTGCTACTAATATTTTTTGGACCGTGGGCTTTCAGAAAGATTACTGACTTTGTCAAACGCCAGCTAGACTCCGCCATAAAGGGACCCACCTATGTAGAGCTTCATTACCACAGGCTCGAACGACTCGACCCCAAGGCGGAAGACTATGCCGCCCCTGATAATGTGGCTAAAAGTGGCTTCGACTTCAACAAGCTGAGACCTAAGGGCTTGAGTCGGTTGTTCACTTGAGAGGGTGCGAGGCTAAGCACTGCAGGGAACCATGGCAGACACCTCAGTAGGTTCCTGAGGAGCACGCCTGACTGCATACAGGATGACGTGCATAAAGAATGTTACTATCCTTTTCCTGTCCTCCACAAATGCGTCTGGAAGGTTGGGGACATGTGTGACCTGAAAAAATGGCCACGCATTGACCTCTGAATGCAACGCCCATCTCGAGGGGGGTCAGGCCTCTACTCCCCCCCTCTCCCTCTCCCCCTCTCTCTCTCTGCTTCCACTTAATAAAGAAGGGGGAGATGTTCAGAGCCAGCCTGGGGTCATTCAAGGCTAAAAGAGTCTACTGGCTATGGAAAGATACTGATGCCCCGTTCCAAAGCTAACTTCCTCCTTTCAGCCTCTGCAGATGTTGTTTAGCAGGTTAGCTCGGGACTTTCCGAGAGATAGTTAGCTAAGATAAGATAGAAATTGTTCCGAGAAAAACCACAGGATGTTCCCCTGATGGTATTATCTGGAGACATTTTTGTGCCCCCCCCCCACTGCTTAGTTCCTGCCTCCACCCCATATAAGCTTCTGTTTTTGATTCAATAAACGGACCTTGATAGGAACGCTACTTGGTCTCGCCTCTTTCTTTCCCATCTCAACCCTCAAGTATGGCTCCCCTCGCGACCTTGTAATTACTGGTCCTGCTGGACGGGACGTATTACTCATATTTAATCCCATACAAGTTTACCAAGTCCATTGGCACAAAGAAATAAAGAGATCGACAAATTATTGATAGGTAATGTATTCAAAGCCTCAAAATTTCATAAAAAAAAAAAATCATGTCAATGGTAAGGGGTTAAAAAAAGATTTTCTATCACTTGTCAACAAGCCAGAAAAATAATTAATAAGTGTCCTACATGTTCCTTATATAGTCAACTACCATTACCTACTAAAATTAACCCTAGAGGTAACAAAAGGAATAAAATTTGGCAGATAGATGTGTTTTATTTTACAAAATTTTAAAAAATGAGGTATGTACATCAGACCATTGATACATATTTATGTTTTCAATGGGCAACTGCCTTAAGTTCTGAAAGGGCTGACTGTGGATTACTCATTTGCTGAAAATAATGACATTTATGGAAATACCTACACAAACTAAGACTGACAATGCTCCTGCATATGTGTCCCTTAAGATAAAAAACTTCTTTATGTATTATAATATAAACATGTTACAGGTATACCTCACAACCCCACAAGACAAACAGTTGTAAAAAGAGCTAATTGTACCTTAAAAGAAATGCTTATTAAACAAAAGGAAAGTGTAAAGACACCCAGGGACCAATTAAATAATGCTTTGTTGACTCTAAATTTTCTTAATGTAAATGATAAAGGGACGTCAGCTGCGGAGAGACATTGGGTGATTAAAAAAACTAAGGAGTTAGAACAACCAATATTCTACAAGGACTTGTCAAGTATAAAATGAAAACCTACAGTAGTTTTGAGATGGGGTCGTGGGTATGCGTATGTTTCCACAGAGAGTGAAAAAATATGGCTACCAACTAAACTTATAAAGATTAGATCTGACCATATAGCAAGTGAATCTTAAGAGCTACCTGGTTCTTAACAACTTGACATTGTTTCTTACAGCTTGGAGAACTAATGCCCTCTTCTGTCCTGTTGGTAGGTATACAGGTAGAGCCCTGTATTATTTGCACAAAGCAAGACAATGCTAAAGACAAAACAGGCAGCATGGGTGATTTAACCCCAAAAGCATGCCTCTGGCACCTCAAACAAGGTGCCTCAACTGATGTTTCCTTAAAAAATTATATATGTACTAACATACCTGTACTAATGATTTCAAAAGTCTGCTTACTTTCAGAGCAAAAAACAAGACAATTATAAAGATCGAACTTCTGCCTCTCGCACTACTGCTTCTTCCAGAAATTGCATACACATTAACAATAAATTGGCTAGCCAAAAGGATCATTCCCAAAAGGACTAGACAAAAACAGCTAGCTTTTTCAGCACTTGGTCAATATATTATTTTTCTAGGGTACCCAAAAAAGATTTTTCTCCTAAACAACATAAAGTAATTTAAAAAACATGACGCCTCCATTCCCAGTAGGTGAGATGGGTGTTTTTGGTGGGTTACCAATGCTCATTTTTGCCTAACAGGGTTAGTTACAATTAATAAAAGTTGTTTTGGGGATTTCTTTCTTCTATCTTTCTTTCTCTCTTGCTTTCTATCCCTTCTAATATTAAGGAAAAGGGGGGAAGGAAGGGAGGATACAGGTTTGTAGAATAAAAGGTAGATTATTGAATCTACTAGCTTCAAAAATCCCACATTGGTATTGTCAATTGATAAAAATTTAAGACTTTTGATTGATAGAAATTTAAGACTTCAACTTTTGCTTCACATTGATAAGAACGTAAATTGTATATCGTCATTCATTATTGCCTTATGTATTGTATGTTATATGTTGACAAAATATTATATATTGTATGTTAAAAACTTAAGTTCATTTTGTTCAATGTTTATTTAATGTATTATTCATGTACCACTAATGTCTTATGAAAAACTATTTAATAATCTGTTCAGGAAGATTGGGGATAAAAGTTGGTATTTAGTTACGTAGAAATCCTACTAGATACTAACTTACTTTGTCATAGAGCAGGTTTTTTTTAATTCTTTGTATATGTCTTCAAAGGAATAGATTGATAACTGTAAGAATAGATAGAGTTGGTCTTCAAACTCTTCAGAGATCCACAAAATATGACATTTAACAATGAGGGCTTTCCTGACAGAGAGAGACATCCACTCCTGGCCGCATCTCCATTTACATCATTGAAGATGGGGGCTTCAAGAGACGCAGGTGACAGAATGGTCACTGGACTGAGAAACTGCTCTTATCTCTACTGCTGATGACAGGCTGACTGTCTGCAATGATCAACAGTGATGCTAGAAAGTTGACTGTACAGCTTTGAAGAGACTAGATGGACCAGACTGTAGGATTTCCTGCTTCAAAAAGCAGTTTGTTAGATGTTTGGGGCCGATAAGGCTGAAGACTGATTGCTCCAATGAAGGAGAAAATCCGGTGACTATCCAGGCGGTCTGCTCTCTCTGTCCTATACAACTTGGAAGTTACCCCCCAGCACTTCCTTCATTAGATAGATTTTCCTTCTTGAGTCTCTGATGGGATTAAAGACTAGATAGCCACAGTGTTACTAGAAGCTTTAGTTTAAGAATTAAAAACACATTTATAGATTGATAATTACAATTTCTCAAAAAAGAAAAGGACTCTCTTTGGTAGGATAGTGGAATACTTTCTCTCAGGTTAACAAGTATAAGAGGACTTGGTTATGTACTTGATACCTGATGATTATGTATATATGTACATATGTATATGTGTATATATAGTTCTTAATTTTTTTTTTTAAAGAGAAGGTGGATGTGTGGGAAAGATTAAGCTTTGTCACAGGTGGAAGCAGTCTTGGCGGGCTTTACCCTTGGGGCACCCCATGAATACCTTGTGACAGACTGAGTGGAGCCATCCTGGGCCTGGAATTCAGGAACCAGACCTGGGAACCCCACCTGGGCTATTGTTTTTCTAATTGACCCTCAATGGGAGAAGGAGACCGCCCTTCCCACGTGACTCAGACAGGTGGGGAGGAGAGACCAACAGGTTCAGCCCAGGCTTGAGCGCGTGTGGAAAAGTGAACAGGCTGGACCAGCACACGGGCCAGAGAGACACCTAAGAACCCGTCCCGTGAAACGGCTACCAAAAGGTTCACTCTTTTGTCCCTTTAACCTTTTTCCTTCTTGTGTAAGCTAGTTGGGTTGGATAATAAAGTTTAATTGTTAAGAAACAGAGCCAACAATGGTCAGTACCAGGACAGCCGCAGTTCCCCACAACAGGGTGCAGCCTAAGTACAGGATTTCTGACATGGCAGAATTTGGCATGGCTCCCCACATGTGTAGCCCTGGCTGTCCTAGAACTTGTTCTGTAGACCAGGGTGGCCTCAAACTCACAGAGACCCACCTGCCTCTGCCTCTGGAGTCCTGGGATTAAAGGTGTGCCCCACCTCCCAGCAAAAGACAAGTTCTTTTTTTTTTTTTTCTTTTCTTTTCTTTTTAAAGACAGGGTTTCTCTGTGTAGCCTTGGCTGTCCTAGACTCACTTTGTAGATCCTCCTGCCTCTGCCTCCTGAGTGATGGGATTAAAGGCATATGCCACCACGCCCAGCTGATAGACAAATTCTTGACCACAGAGGTTACACCATGTCAGCTTTCAATCCACATGACAAAATGCCTGAGAACGTTAACTTAAAGGAGAAGTTATCTGGGTTTATGGTTTCAGAGATTTGAATCTGGGGTCCATTGGCTCCATCTCTTTGGCCGTAGTGAGGACAAACATAATAGCAGGAAGGGCTCTCAGAGGATGCCTTGGATAGGATACACTCTTACAGGTCATGCCCCAGCGACTGGCTTCCTCCCACTAGATTGCACCTCATGCTTCCCACTTCCCAAAACTTCTGTCACCGGGAACCTGAGCCTTTAGTTCATGGCCTTTGGGAGACAATTCACATCCAAACTACAGCACAATCCCAGCCCGGGTTTACATGTAGCCACCAGATGGAACCCAGCAATTGGGAGTCTAATTTGTGTCTTCCTCCTAGCCTTGTCCTCCTGGTCAGCCTTGTCCATCCTCTCCTTGTCCCTTTCCTCCTACTTGACACACTGATTGGTCAACTGCAGACAAAAACAAGACCTTAGCATTGGCTTTCTTTCCTGGTCATTGATTTTATCTAAGAAATCTTAGCAGGACCCAGGAACTGTCTTCTACTGGACTCAGCCTGGCTACCTTCCCACCTGGGCGGGCCTCAATAGCATCACATCCCAGCTTTCTGCCCTGCCAGGCTTAGCCCGTTAGTAGAACTTATTCACCTCACACTCTTCCTGGATGATTTGGCCAACCAGTTAGCAAGCTGCAATAGCATCTTGTGTTTTCTCTCCCTGGCACACGAATTATTAGTTATGATGGAAAAGAGAGAATTCTCTCCTCTCTCTCTCTCTCTCTCTCTCTCTCTCTCTCTCTCTGTGTGTGTGTGTGTGTGTGTGTGTGTGTCTGTCTGTCTGTCTGTCTGTCTGTCTGATTGTCTGTCTCTGTCTGTCTGTGTGTGTGTAAGATTTTGATCCCAAGTCTAGGACAGTAGATGAAGCTTTTTCTGGCAGGTATTTTAAGCTTTGATTTACATAAAAACATCAATATTTACGGACAGATGGATTACCTTTGTAGAGAGAAAAGATGAGTTCAGGTTACAAAAGTTTGTCTGCAAGCCAAAGAACTGGGGCAGGCTGGAAAGGATGACATATAACGATGACAAATGACCGATCCTGTTTGGGAATCTGAATAGCCAGCTGCTTAAGTGGCAATATATGATTTCAAATGTTTATGGACGTTTCAGCTGGTCATGACCAGGGAAGTGAATGTACTCCTGAGAACTATAGGAACCATGTGGCCGGTGTTCTGGCCTCTGCAGTGAGTAGACAACAGCCAGATGGATGGTTCTCAGAGTCAGAGAGGGAGAGAGGGAGCTGGGCATGAACGTGATGGTGCTCACCTATAATCCTAGCCCTTAGGAAGCAGATTCGGGCTGATCTCTCTGAATTCAAATCCAGCCTGCTGGTCTACACTGTGAGATTCTGTCTAAAAGGGGGGGGGGAAGCTAAGAGAAAAGGAAGGAAGAGAGGAAAGGAGGAAGGGAAGGGGGGAGGGAATTGACAGACTGACTGAGGGGACTCACCATGACTATCGAAAGATCTATGATAAGGCAAACAGACCCCAGGTCTCAGGACAGGATCACTCCCCTCAGAAGGACAGTCACCAACAAGTGAGAACTCCATCTGATTTTAGCTAAATTCCTGGGAGATCTTTCTAAGGGTCAGAACTGTGATTTCTGGTGGCCTAACCTGAAGAAAAAGAATGCTGTCGAGCCCCAACAGGAGCCACGTGAAGGCTGCCCTACAGCCAGCCTGCTCTGTGCACTGTCTCCATAGCGATGGGCCGCTCCTTCCAAGCCAGCAGGCCTCTCTACTTGTTGACCTCGTTTAGTTTACAGGTGCTATATTGTCAGACTCATCTCCTTCCAGCTCAGCATGCTCATTAAACAGCCTTGGCTCCTTGCATGTGGAAACAGGTTTCAAGCGCAGAGCCCCTAGCATCAGGCAGGATGGCAACATAATTTTAGCTCCTGAGCAAAATGACTCTCACAATAGCAGCGTCGGTACAGTGTGCGCATTAACATTTGAATACACTGCATAATAAGCATGCTAATTATAGAAGAGAAGAATACTTGAAGAATAAAATGAGCTGTGATCATTAGAAGAGACAGGGGCCAGAACTCGGGGCATTGGCCGTTGTTTAACAGTATTCCAAAGGACAAGATGACCCTCATCCCAAGGAAAAGGAAATCACTGTCATTATCAAAAATGAACTGATGGTGGTATAGTGGTAAAAATCTTTTTGAAAACAAGCATATGATACAGTTAAAACAAACATATTCAGATTTACTACTAGTATGCCTGTGTCTCAAAAAGGAGAGAGAGAGAGAGAGAGAGAGAGAGAGAGAGAGAGAGAGAGAGGGGGAGAGAGGAGAGAGAGAGAGAGGAGAAAGAAAAAACTAAGAAGTGTTTCCAGGCTTGGTGATGCAAGCCTGTAATTCCAGCTACTTGGGAGGCTGAGGCAGGAGGATCACAATTTCAATACCTACCCATGCTACAAAATGGGCTTACGTCCAGTCAAGGCAGGAGGATTTCTGTGAGTTCGAGGCCAGCCTGGTCTATAAAGGGAGTCCGGGACAGCCAGGGCTACACAGAGAAACCCTGCCTCAAAAAACAAAAACAAAAACCAATAAAAAAAAGATGTATTTATTCTAGTTTATACTTAAGAGTGTTTTTGTCTGCATGTACGTATGAACACTTGTGTGTCTGTGGAGATCAGAGAAAGACATCAGATACTCTGGAACTGGAGTTATGGTTGTAAACCACCACATGGGTGCTGACCTGACCTGGGTCCTCTGCAAGAGCAGCCAGTACTCTTTTGTTGTTTTTGTTTTGTTTTTCGAGACAAGGTTTCTCTACGTAGTCCTGGCTGTCCTGGACTCACTTTGTAGACCAGGCTGGCCTTGAACTCACAGAGATCCACCTGCCTCTGCCTCCCGAGTGCTGGGATTAAAGCCGTGTGCCACCACCGCCCGGCCTAGCCAGTGCTCTTAACCACTGGGCCATCTCTCCAGCCCCTGGCTTCCGTCTCTAGAACGCACCCCCTCCGCCCCCACACACAACTAAGATGTCATTTAAAGCTAGGTGTTGTCTTAGAGGTAGGAGGATCTCTAGTTTGATACCAACCTGAGTTATTTTATCTAGCTTTTTCTGGGGATACAGGTAAAGAGACAGGTCTGTTTACCAACAACAGACCAAAGAAGGAACTGCACCCCAGCCAAGCTTGAGTAACTTCTTAATGGATTCATGGTTTCCTTTTGTTGTGACAAAATGTTCAGGAACAAGGTAACACTGGATTTGCACACTGTGAAGGTGCTGTGTGTTCTGAGAAGCACCAGAGGAACTTACCAGACACAAAGTAAGAGACACTCGCCACATCTGGTGGGCAGCTCTGCTCCCAGCCTCACTCATCCTGGAAGTCACATTAGCAGCTCTTCCCACAGCTGCACTTCTGAAAGGGGCGGGTCACACCACGCACCTGGCCAAGCATGGAGGCACACACCTGCGTCCCCAAACTGAGGCCAACCAGGAAGGCGAAGAGTTTCATGCCAGCTGGGGCCGCCTAATGAAACTATCTCAAGCAAAACAGAGCAGAAAATGATCTTAGCAATGCCTGCTGAGGCCGGGAGGACCGTGAGTTCAGGAACTTGAAGCCAGTGTGGGCTAAAAAGCAAGGCCCTATTTTTTTCAAATCTTTTTAAAGTGTGGCACAAGCCTTTAATCTCTACATTTAAGAAGTAGAAGCAGGCAGATCTCTGTGAGTGCCAGGACAGCTGAGGCTGTTACACAGAGAAACCCTGTCTCAAAAAACCAAAATAGCCAGGAGGTGGTGGTACACACCTTTTTTGGGGGGGAGGTGTTTTCAAGACAGGGTTTCTCTGTGTAGCCTTGGCTGTCCTGGATTCGCATTGTAGACCAGGCTGGCCTCGAACTCATAGAGATCCACCTGCCTCTGACTCCTGAGTGGTAGGATTAAAGGTGTGCGCCACCTCTGGGCAGAAAGATCAGGAATTCAAGGTCACTGTCTTCCAGTACACGGCAAGTTTGAAGCTGGCCTTGGTTGTATGAGACAATGTCTTCCAATTCATATGTATGGACCAGTGACATGGCTCAGCATGTAAAAGCACCTCAAGCCAAGCTTGTTGCCCTGAGTTCAATGCCTGGACCCACACAGTAGGAGGAGAGAAGTGACTCCTACAAATTGTCCTCTGAGTTCGAGGCCAGCCTGGTCTACAAAGCAGGTCCAGGACAGCCAAGGTCAACACAGAGAAACCATGTCTCGAAAAACCAAAAAATAAAAAATAAAAAAATAAAATAAAAAATAAGAAAAGAAGACATACTACTCTAACAAGGACCGGAGTCTGCTTGCCTGCATCCATCGTGGGTGGCTCACAACCACCTGTAACTCCAGCCCCAGGGGGATCTGATGACTTTGGCCTCGGAGGGCACCACCACTCATGTGCACTCACTGACATATGCATATACATGGTAAAACTAAGCCTTTATTTTAAAAATGATTTCAGCCCAGGCAGAGGCAGGTGGATCACTGTGAGTTCGAGGCCAGCCTGGTCTACAAAGTGAGTTCAGGGCAGCCAGGGTTACACAGAGGAACCCTGTCTCAGAAAACAAAACAAAACAAAGCTGTGCGTGCGCGTGCGTGTGCGTGTGCGTGTGCGTGTGTGTGTGTGTGTGTGTGTGTGTGTGTAGCTCAGTGTTAAGTCATGTGCTTAATATGCAAGCAGCTCTGGGTTCACTCCCCAGGGAATAAGAAAAGTCAACTCGACTTCAGGAATAGTTCATTTCCTAATGACCCGAGTGACACAAAAATCAATGTAGCCTGTAACCGCAGCACTTAGGAGGTGGAGGCGGGAAAGTCAAAGTTGAGGATGAGCTAAGCTACAGAGAAAGTCTGAACTTCAGTAGTTCCTGTCCAAAAGGGAAACAGCTGGGGGATGGAACTCAGTGAAAGAGTGCTTGCCTCCCATGCATGAGGTCGAAGGTCCCATTCCCAGCACCTGCAAGTAAGTAAAGGAAAGAAGGAGAAAGGATGAGAGAAAGGAAGGAAGGACTGATGAGGTATCTGAGGAAAAGGACTTGGAGATTGAGCTGTGTATTAAGCCCTGCAGATGCAATGCAGCTACGGCCCTCTTAACCTGCTTATCAACAGCAAACAGCACTGAGGTTACACCAGTGTGCTCCTGAAGTCACCCCTGCCTGCAGCGTTGCCTGGAATGTAAAATGCTATAGGCAGACCCTTTGTGGCCACTGCCTCTGCCTCCCAAGTGCTGGGATTAAAGGCGTGTGCCATCACACACAGCTTTTTTGTTTGTTTTTTGAGACAGGGTTTCTCTGTGTAGTCCTGGCTGTCCTGGACTCACTTTGTAGACCAGGCAGGCCTCGAACTCACAGAGATCTGCCTGCCTTTGCCTCCTTGTGCGGTGCTGGGATTACAGGAATAGGCCGCTGCTACCACCTGACTTAGTCACTGTAGCTTAATCACTAAGACAAAGATCAATGTTAAGTCTGAAACCTGGGACAAGTAGCTGAGGTGCCTATTTAACATGAAAGCTGACCTGGCCACCAGGTTATCCCTGCATCTCTCAGGCCCTCCCTGTTACAGGGTATGGCTGGCACATCCCACCCCCTACCCTGAACTCTCCAACCCAGAGGCTGGGCAGAGGCAGGCAAAATCTCTGTGAGTTAGAAGCCAGCCTGGTCTACAAAGTGAGTTCAGGGCAGCCAGGGCTACACAGAGAAACCTTGTGGGGGTGGGGCAGATTAGCATTTTTGGTCTCCTCAGTGAAAATAGCAGCTGACTTCCTGATCACCCTGTAATGGTTTCTGTTAATTATCATCTTGACACATTCTAGAACCAACTGGAAGAACAATCTCCAGGAGGAACTGCCTGGATCCGGTGGGCCTGTGGGCATGCCCATAAGGACTTATTTAATTGGTCCAGCTAAGATGGGAAGACCCAGTTTGAATGTAAATGCTCTGCTCTAGGCTGTGGGTGTGTCCAGCTGCTTTAAACTGCTGCCTTGACTCCCCCAAACGTCAGGGGTTCTGGAATCCAGAGCTAAGTAAGCCCTCTCCCTTAAGGTAGCTCTTGTCATAGTGTTTTATGGCAGAAGCATGGAAGAGGCCAGCGCACACCAAAGCAGTGCCCTTGAGCCTTAAGATCGCCTGGTTCCCACAGGCTTCTCAGGTCCTCTGTAGAGCCTTCCTCCTAAATGTGGATGGATGTCCGCAGGCCATAGACTCAGGGTAGACAGAGGTCAGAACTCTGGGCAACGGGAAGGGACCTTGGAAAACCTGGAAACAAGTCAGAGATTGGAAAAACTGTGTGTGTGGGACGTTTGTCTGTGCTGTGTGTGTGTATGTGTGTGTGTGTGTATGTGTGTGTTATACATATTACATCTAAAAAAAGGGGGGGGGTGGGGGAGAAGGAAAAGACATGCTAGCAGAGTGACTTGAGAGATGGCTCAGCAGTTAAGAGCATTTACTGATCTTGCAAGGACCTGCATTCCCTTCCCAATCCCACATGGCAGCTCACAATTGTTTGCAGCTATAGTTTCAGGGTATCCGGCATCTTCCCTGGCCTCTATGGGAACCAGGCATGCAAGCGGTCCACAGACACACATACAGGCACAGCACCGTGGGAGATACATTTTGTTTTGTTTTGTTTTTTGAGACAGGGTTTCTCTGTGTAGCCTTGGCTGTCCTGGACTTGCTTTGAAGACCAGCCTGGCCTCACCTGTGTCTGCCTCCCAAGTGCTGGGAATAAAGGTGTGAGCCACCAAGACCAGCTCGAGGTAAATTTTTTAAAAATGAAAAGATGATAAACTTTGTAGAACTAAAAATTTTTAAATTTTAGCCGATGTTACACTAATGCAATATCAGAGAAAGCCATACAACTGGGCACTAGAAGCTCCTGAAAGTTAAAAATGTGATCACTAAGATTAAGGCAAACAGTTATCTTAAATTAGTTCCCTTCTCCAGGAACGAACCCTCTAACTTCCCTGGAGACTAGTTAAGAGCATTCTGGAGCTAAGCAGGGGAAAGGGGGCTGGACGAGTCATCAGCTGGGATGTGACCTTTCACCTATTTCCCTTGGCTTCATCTTTTTCCTCTTTCTTAAACTCTGCTTAGTCAAGGATTGGGCCTCCTGGACCAATCTCTAAATTACATATACACAAATGCAATGATCATATACTTAAACGCATATGTAACATTTAAATATGACTAATATATAATTCTGTGTAACACATGTGTGAACATAAATATATAATTTATATAATGTATATGCATATAACATAATAATATATAATATCCAGACATAAAAACCACATTTCCATTAGAATGTCCTTTATCTTTTTCTGCTACTTTCTGGAGGATTTTCCTGAAATTTATCTAACTCTTTGCAGGAATTTGGAAAGATGTGGAGAATAGCATGTTATTGGCTCAGTCTGTGTGGGGGGTGGGGGGGGGGGGAGAGTGTGAAGTGTGTGTGTGTGTGTGTGTGTGTGTGTGTGTGTGTGTGTGTGTGTGTGTGTGTGTTGAGAACTGAACCCAGGCCTTTGTGGTTTTGTTTGCTAGGTAAACATTATACCAGCAAGCTGTGTCCCAAAGCCTTCTTTTCCTTTCTTTTTTCTTTTGGTTTGGTTTATGGAGACAGAAGTTTCCCCGTGAAACACAACTATGGCTATCCAGCAAATAGCTTTATAGACCAGACTGGCCTCAAACTCACAGGGATCTGCCTACCCAAGCCTCCTTTTTCATGTTTTATTTTTGAGACAGGATCTCATTAAGTGTCCACACCTTGAACTCATGATCTGTTAAGTTTCAAACTCCTGCAGAACAGCTGAGGCTCCTAGTTAACATATCAAAGGGGATCTGGCCTCCAGCTTCTCCCTGTATCCCTCAGAGCTGACCTGTTAAGGAGCATGGCTAGCACAGACCACTCCCTAGCCTGACCTCTGCAGCCCAGGGCCTGGGGTCCCCTTCCCCAAGAAGCTCTTCCTTATATAATCCAGACATTTGATTTCCCACCAACTCTTGTCCCTTTGGGCTCCTGACTGATGCACTTGGTTCTCCTCTCTCCCTTCCCCTCCCCCTCTCACCACATGGCTCAGGGTCTTAGGCACTCTGAACTCTCCCAGATGTGTCTGCCTCTGGCTGTGATCTCCCACATCTCTATCATAAACTTTCTCTTCCACCATACCTAGGAGCAGTCATGTTCTTTCCTTTGCTTTTATTTATTTATTTATTTATTTATTTTGGCTTTTCGATACAGGGTTTCTTCATGTAGCCTTGGCTGTTCCTGGACTCACTTTGTAGACCAGGCTGGCCTTGAACCTACAGAGATCTGCCTGCCTCTGTGCCACCCCACCACCCCGACCCCACCACCTCTCCTTTCCTTTTTAATTTCTTTTCCTTTTTGGGGGAGGGGAGATGGGTTGGTTTTTCCAGACAGGGTTTCTCTGTGTTAGCCTTCACTGTCTTGGACTTGCTTTGTAGACCAAGCTGGCCTCAAACTCACAGCGGTCTACCTGCCTTTGCCTCCCGAGTGCTGGGATTAAAGGCATGAACCACCACACCCTGCGAAATTCTGTTTCTTTTCTTTTGAAAGATTTATTATTATGTATAGTGTTCTGCTTGCAAGTACACCTGCACACCAGAAGAAGGCACCAGATCTCACTATAGATGGCTGTGAGCCACCATGTTGTTGCTGGGAATTGAACTCACTTGGCTTCATTTTGTTTCTGGAGTCAAGTAACCCTTTAGGAGACAGACTAAGAGCTTCAGTGAAACACACAGAGGGGACTACTATGAACAGAAAAGCCAAAGGAAGCCAAGACAAGAACACGGTACACCTGTCAGCTACACCCTTTCCTCTCATTTCTTCCTTTGTTTTCAGTCTCACTCCATCCATCCCCGTTCATTGCATATCCTAGGCTGTCATCAGATTCACAGTGATCCTTCTGCCTCAGTGTTCCAAGCACCGGGATTACAGTGGTGAATCAAAGGGCTCAGATCAAAGCTTCTTCCTGCTGTAGTCGACCTAACAGACAAACAGAGAAACAAATGAGAAGGGGAAAACTAGAGGGAGTGAAGGGGAGAGAAAAGGAAGGAGAAAGTGGATCAGTCATTTCAAAAGTACTTTCCCTGTAAAGTGGGGACCAGGAGACACAACAGTTGAAAAACAGTAGCCGAAGCCAGGTTAGTTCAGGTTATATTTTTACATAAGGCATATAGCCTGGGGCGCTTCGTTATCGGGCCAGTTGAAACTGGTCTGTAGGGGAAATGTGGCTGTTATCTCCTCTCTCCAGGTTTCTAGGAAGATCGGATAGCAGGGTTAGCTTGGTGACCTGCAGCTTTAGCACTATGACTCCACTTTCATTTTAAGTCTGGTCTGTTGAGGTGCTGGACAAAATAACGGAGTTTTTAAAAACAATGTTTACTTAATGATTCAAGCAGGTATGGTGGTGTTAGGATCCTGCTTCAGTTGGCCTGAGCTGTGATGTCACTGCTTACCTGCCACGGGGGTGTGGCCCCGCCCTGGGCCATATAAAAGACACCCTCCACGTGCTCTCTCTCTCTCTCTCTCTCTCTCTCTCTCTCTCTCCCTCTCTCTCTCTCTCTCTCTTTCTCTCTCTCTACCATTCTCTTTCTACTTTTCTCTCTCTCTCTCTTTTTCTGGGGTACCCCTTCCCCCCTTTCCTTCTCCCCTCATGCTCATCTAATAAACTCTGTATGACATAATATCTGCTGCCTGGTACCTTGTATTCTATCATCCGTCTTAATTTTTAATTTTTATATATAACAGTGACACACTCTTAAGACGAAGGCAGGAAGATCATAATTTTAAGGTCATCTTCAACCTGGGCTAGAGAAACCCTGACTTAACAAAAGAGAGGAACTGGAAAGATGACTCAGCTGTTGAAAGAGAGTTTCCTGCTTGTCTTGAAGACCCATCAACACCCATATTGGTTATTTCCCAAGGCCTGTAAGCCCAGCTCCAGGGAGATCTAACACCTCTGGCCCCCACACACATACCTACTCACAGACATACACATAACTAAAAGGAATGAAAATAAATCGGTGTGTGTGTGTGTGTGTGTGTGTGTGTGTGTGTGTGTGTGTGTTGACTAAGGCCTTAAATCCTAGCACTTGGGAGAAAGATTTCTGGGAGTTCAAGGCCAGCTTGGTCTACATAGTGAGTTCCAGGACAGCCAGGGCTTTGAGACATTGGCTCAATCAATCAATCAATCAATCAATAAGCAAACACAAATAAGTTGATTAATTAAATAAAAATAAGTAAGTAAATAAAACATGTTTTTAAAAAATTTATTTATTATGTATACGGTGTTCTGCCTACGTGTATGCCTGTAGGCCAGAAGAGGGCACTAGATCTTATTATAGATGCCTGTAAGCCACCATGTGGGTGCTGGGAACTGAACTCAGGACTTCTGGATGAGTAGTCAGTGCTGTTAACCTCTGAGCCATCTCTCCAGCCCTCAGTAAAGTATTTTTGAAGAATGGGTATGTTCCTAGCTCTCAGGATGTAGAGTTAGGAGAATCATAAGTTCAAAGTATACTTAGCGAATTCAAGGCCAACTTGACCCACATGAGAAAAATAAAATAAAAAAACAAAAATGTAAAAATGAATTAAGAGAAGATATATCATTGTAATCCTGGACCAATTGATGAAAACTTTTAATGGTTTTACTGAGATGCAATCCACATGCTAGAGTTTACCTTACTATAGGATAGAACTCTTGTGTCAATACAACCAACACCAGTAGAAGGAATTTCTTGTGTATTGTATGGATGTAATGCCTGTCAACTAAAACACCTATGGCCTATAGCTTAGGCAGAAAATACGAGGTGGAACATCTGGTAGGTAGAGGGCTTCTTGGGTAGAGAGGTGGGAATTTCAGCTGGCAGGTTGGAGAGATGGCCCAGTGGATAAGAGCACTGACTGCTCTTCTAGAGTTCCTGAGTTCAGTTCCTAGCAACCACATGGTTGGCTCACAACCATCTATAATGGGATCAGATGCCCTCTTCTGGGTGTGTATGAAGACAGATTACCCATATACATTAAAAAATATATATATGTATATGTATATCTGTGTATACATATGTGTACATATGAGTATACACACATATGTACACACACACACACACACACACACACACACACACACAAAGAATTTCAGCTGGCCTGAACTCAGTTAACCAACCACATGGCAGAATATAAATTGGTATAATGGGTTATTTTAAGTTATGAGCTAGTCAGAGAAGAGTCCAGCTATGTGGCCTAGGTGTTTGTATAATAATTAATGAGTCTCATGAATTGTTATTCCGGGAGCTAGAGCAAGAGGAAGAACCTCCACCAACATAATTACCTGCGAACACCACTACCAAATTCCAGAATGTTGTATTATTTCCGACCCAAATAACCCCCCACAGTCCTTAGTAGTCAGTTCCTGTTCTCCTAGTCCCTGGCACCTCTGACCTACCATCTGTGTGTACGGATCTGCCTTCTTTTGACTTTTCATGTAAATAAATTACAATATGTGGCCTTTTATGTAGTTTGTTTATGTTAGCATGATATTTTCAAGGCTTATCTAAGCTGCAGCTTGGGTCAGTACCTCATAGAGTATTATTCTGTCCCATGGACCTACAGCGGTAATACATTTACCCATTCGTTGCCACACATTAGGATTGTCTCCCTTTCACAGCCTTGGTGGATAATGTTTCTGTAAGCACTGGTGCACAAATTTGAGGTGGACATACTATGGCTGTATTGAGTATCCTTAGAAATAGAACTTTGGGCTCTTTTACAGTTCTGAGAGGCAGCCCCCCTGTTTCACAAACCTCGGCTCCATTTGACAATGCTACCAGCCAGATGTGGGTTCGGCACAGGTGTGATGCCTATAAGCAAAGCTTCTTGGGAAATTAAGCCCAGCCTGAGGAACATAGGAAGACCCTGCCGCCAACTTAACCAGATGAACACCCTAGGGCTCCATCTCCATGGTCTGAGGCTACGTGCCCACACATTGCAGCTCTGGGTTTGGTCTCCAGAATTAGAGAGGCAAGAAACTGGATCTTTTTCAGGCCTGGGATTTTGACTACTATGAAGGACTTCATGAGTCCCATGTAGCCTGGGCTAACCTCAGACTCTCTCTGTAGCTGAGGATGACCCCGAATTACTGAACCTCCATTTCACTAGTGATAGGATTTTGAGTTTGTTTACATCTATTAACTATATATAATAATGGGCTATGTTATATCATTCACATAGATAATGTGCTTTTATTATGTCCATTTCTCATTACCTTTTCATTCTCTGATTACAGATTTTAGATTTTTTTTTTTTTTTCGAGACAGGGTTTCTCTGTGTAGCCTTGCTCATCCTGGACTCACTTTGTAGACCAGGCTGGCCTCGAACTCACAGCGATCCGCCTGCCTCTGCCTCCCGAGTGCTGGGATTAAAGGCGTGCGCCACCACGCCCGGCCTGATTTTAGGGTTTTTTATTTTTGTTTTTGTATTTGTTTTTAAAGATTTCTTTATTTATTATGTATACAATGCTCTTTCTGCATGTACACCTGCACACCAGAAGAGGGCATCAAATCACATTATAAATGGTTGTTAGCCACCATGTGGTTGCTGGGAATTGAACTCAGGACCACTGGAAGAGCAGTCACTGCTCTTAACCACTGAGCTGAGCTATCTCTCCTGCCCACCACTGCCCAGTTTTAAACTTTTTTAAAAAAAGGTTTATTTATTATTTTGTATACAGTGCTCTGCCTGCATGCATACTTCAGGGCAGAGAAGAGGGCACCAGATCACAGTATAGATGGTTGTGAGCCACCACATGGTCTCTGAGAATTGAACTCAGGACCTCTGGAAGAACAGGCCGTACTCTTAACCTCTGAGCCATCTCTCCAGCCCTTAAAACAACTTTTTAAAGAGGATTTTATTTATTTTATGTATAAGAGTGCTCTGTCTGCACACTAGAGGAGGGCACTAGAGGGTACAGATGGTTGTGAGCCACTATGTGGCTGCTGGGAATTGAACTCAGGACCTCTGGAAGAGCAGACAGTGCTCTTAACTTCTGAGCCATCTCTCCAGCCCAAAACAACTTTTTAAA
Source organism: Acomys russatus (assembly GCF_903995435.1). Classification (NCBI taxonomy): domain Eukaryota; kingdom Metazoa; phylum Chordata; class Mammalia; order Rodentia; family Muridae; genus Acomys; species Acomys russatus. The sequence continues at coordinate 57,290,002 of NC_067138.1, forward strand.
AGTAGGAAAAAGCAAACTTTCCTTTTGTAGAAGAATATCCTTAAGGGATAAGTACTAGTCAGGCGTGGTGGCACGCTCCTTTAATCCCAGCACTTGGGATGCAGAGACAGGTGGATCTCTGTGTCTCTGTGAGTTCCAGGACAGCCAAGGCTACACACAGAGAAATTGTGTCTTGAAAAATCCAAAGAACATTTGCATGAAGCTGATTATATGCAAGGTTCTTGGTTTGTTTTGAGAGAAGGCCCACTATGTATGTATGTATGGTTAAGACTGCCCTCAAGGGGGCTGGAGAGATGGCTCAGAGGTTAAGATCACTGCCTAGTGTTCCAAATGACCTGAGTTCAATTTCCAGCAACCACATGGTGGATCACAACCATCTATAATGACATCTTGTGCCCTCTTCTGGCTTGCAGGTGTACATGTAGACAAAACATTGTATACAAAATAAATAAAATCTTTGAAAGAAAGAAAGGGAGAAGTACTATAGAAAATTATCCAATGTCATATTCAGAAGAAGTATCTGGGACAATGTGAGATGGCTCAGCGGTACAGGTGCCACGCCTAACAACCTGAGTTTGATCCCGGGGACCTACATGGTGGAGGCACAGAACTGACTCCCGTAAATTAGTCTCTGACTTCCTCACAGGCAGTATAGCATACATGTGCCCACACAAGGCCACAACATAATAAAGCAATGTAATAAAATGTTTAATATTTAGTGGGACGCAGTGGTGCATGTCTGCAATCCAAGCACTCAGAGAAGCAAATTTCTATGTGTTTAAGGCCAGCCTGGTCTACAAAGAGAGTCCAGGACAGCCAAGGCTACACAGAGAAACCCCATCTGAAAAACCAAACCAAACCAACCAACCAAACAAACAAACTAAAGTCATAGCCCACTTTGAAAAAAACTCAAACAAACCCTAATGTGATACACCCAGCACTTCCTAAAGACCATACTATTTTTCTTTATTTATTTCTGAAGTAAGGTTTCTCCTACTGCTGATATGAATATCTAAGATGGTGGTCCATCTCCCCTCCCCCTGAAGGCTGTAAAGAGGCAGTGTTCTCACTAGCTTAGGCTAGTTATCACACTTTACATAGAGTCTTAAAGGACAGTAAAACATGAACAGTTGGTCCAGGACAGACATACAGACATTCGTTTTTAACAGAATTTTTTCCTTTTTTTCTTTCTTTTTTGGTTTTGTTTTTTTTGTTTTTGTTGTTTTTGTTTTTTCGAGACAGGGTTTCTCTGTGTAGCCTTGGCCATCCTGGGCTCACTTTGTAGACCAGGCTGGCCTCAAACTCCCAGCGATCCGCCTGCCTCTGCCTCCCGAGTGCTGGGATTAAAGGCGTGCGCCACCACGCCCGGCTCTTTTTTTTTTTCTTTTTTGAGACAGGGTTTCTCTGTTTTATTTAGCCTTGGCTATCCTGGACTTGCTTTGTAGACCAGGCTGGCCTTGAACACACAGCGATCCACCTGCCTCTGCCTCCCAAGTGCTGGGATTAAAGGGGTGCGCCACCATGTCCGTCCCAGAACAGACATTATTATTTTAAATTAATTAACCAATTATTTGTGGGTACTAGGGGATTGAATCTAGGGCCCCTAACACATGCTAGGTGGCTGTCCTACCATTGAGCAATATCTCTAAGACGTTTATTTTTTCTAATTAATTAATCTATTATTTTCCAAGGAGGGTGTTCTGTAGCCCAGACTGGCTTGAAATTCACTAAGTAGCTCATACTGGCCTTGAACTTGTGATCCTTCTGCTTCTGTAGCTGTAATTAGAGGCCCGATTCGCCAGGCCAGGCTGACCTTTTCATTTGTTTCTGTTTATATTGCAAGTTTGCCACAGATAATTATAACATGAAGCTAGAAGGCTACTTGCTCTAGTTCAAAGAATGAGAGTGCCAGGTTATCTGGGGTTTGACCTTTATGACCACAGAGATCGCTGCTTTAAGAAGCTGGGTAAAGTACCTCAGAGCTGTCAGGGTACGGAGAGAGGGAGCCCTAGCTGCAGAGCCACTGCAGAGGCTCCTTGGCTGGGCAGGAGCAGGAAAGGAGAGCTGGGCAACAGATGGTGGCTTCAGTCTGCAGGAGCTGGCTGCCGACCAGCCCTCCTGGACCAGGAAATCCCTGGGTGGAGGGGAGGCTCCAGATGGTATGACACAGGCCTGGGACGGCAGGAAGGGCACTCAGCGCTTTTCCAGTCTAGCTCATTCCAGGTTACTCAAGCTCAGGAGAGACCAAGGGCCTGGAGAGACAGTGAGCCTGACCTCTTGGATATCCAAGCGTCAGTCTGAGGTGAGCCTTCTGGCCAAGGGGTGAGAGAAGTACAGGGGGCAGCCCCTACACACTGTGGCCCCGGCAGAAAGCTGGGAACCCTGAGGGAGCCAGAGTGTTCTGGGGGTTGAAGGGGAATTTTCGGCTTCCCTTGTGGCCTGAATTGGGGGAGAGCATCAGGTGCTGGGCTAGAGTGAACCCAGGTGGGCATGTGTGAGATGAGAGAAGCAAAAGGCTCTTGGGAGGCCAACCCCGGGCCACATAGGGAAAAGCCTATCTCAAAAACTAAAACCAGGTCTGGTGAGATGGCTCAGTCAGTAAAGGGGATGCCACCAAGTATGAAAAAAATCTAAGCAGAATCCATTCTTGCTTTGTTTTGTTTTTGTTTTTCAAGACAGGGTTTCTCTGTGTAGTCATGGCTGTCCTGGACTTGCTTTGTAGACCAGGCCGGCCTCAAACTCCCAGAGATCCACCTGCCTCTGTCTCCCGAGTGCTAGGATTAAAGGCGTGCGCCTTGCACGCCCTGCGCATAATCCACTCTTGCAAGCTGTCTTTCCACTTGTGGGTTGTGCCACACACATGGCCACCCACACATACAAAACAAAGTAATAAGTGGGAAATTATACATACAAAATAAAATGTTTATAGGTAACCTGAGACTCAGTGAGGTCACAGAATTTGTCCAAAGGCAAAAAGCTGGTGATGGGATGAGATTCCAGAATCCTTTACCAATTATTCCGACTCAGCATGCTGCAGGAAGGGAAATCAGGGTGTTTTGCTGCTGTTGTTGTTAGTTTTGTTTGTTATTTTTTGAAACAGTGTTTCTCTGTGTAACAGAGAACTGTCCTAGAACTCACTCTGTAGACCAGGCTGGCCTTGAAGTCACAGAGACCCACCTGCCTCTGCCTCCTGAGTGCTGGGATTAAAGGCATGTGACACCACGCCTGGCTGCTTTTGCCTCTTATAGAGATAGCCAATAAAATGTAAATATTTTTTTAATTATTTAGACAGGGTTTCACTGTGTAGTCCTGGCTGTCCTGAACTTACTTTGTAGACCAGGCTGGCCTCGAACTCACATGGATCCACTTGTCTCTGCTTCCCGAGTGCTGGGATTAAAGGTGTGTGCCACCATGCCCAGCACAGCCAGTGCTCTTAATCTCTGAGGCATCTCTCTAGCCCCTTGGTTTTTATTCTTACAAAGTACCAGGGTAACATGCTGGAGTCCACTTCTGCACCCAAGATGCTTTCAAGACCCCAGGAAGGCTTCAGCAGACAGAGCAAGGACTCAAAAAAAAAAAAAAAAAAAAAAAAAAAACAAAAAAAACAAACAACCCTTCAAACTAATTCTTTTTGTTTGTTTTGAGAAGGAGTTTCTCTGTATAACCTTGGCTGTCCTGGACTCACTCTGTAGACTAGGCTGGCCTTGAACTCACAGAGATCTGCCTGCCTCTGCCTCTCAAGTGCTGAGATTAAAGGTGTGCGCCATCACTGCCCAGCTTCAAACTAGTTCTTAACACCTATTTGCATTTCCCTTCCCTCAACAGTTAAGCAGCCTAATTCTCAGCGCTTCTGAGGTCAGTTGCAGCAGGCAAATTTGCATGTTGTACATCTGCACATTGCAAAGGATCTGCTATGCTCTGGAACTGGCCCCCAAGCACCTCCTGACCACAGTCATTTCCTGACCTCTAACCTTCTTCCCAGAAGCCTTTTTAACAATTATCATTTGTCCCAACATTCCTCTAAATAAAATACTTCCACTCTTTTTTTTCTTTTTTTTGGTTTTCAAGACAGGGTTTTCTTTGTGTAGCCATAGCTGTCCTGGGCTCACTTTGTAGACTAGGCTGGCCTCAAACTCACAGCCTGCCTCTGCTTCCTGATTGCTGGGATTAAAGGTGTGGTGTGTGCCACCAGGACTGGCTGAGGCTTTTTTCCTTTTCTTTTCCACTTTAGTGTGTGCCTATTGAGTTTGAATGCACAGGAGTTCAGCAGAGCATGTGTAGAGGTCAGAGAACTCCTTCCACCGTGTTGGTCCTCTTGCCAGCCCTAAAGAGTAATGTTTTGTTTTGGATCCTGAGTGGCGGTGTTTCCTCTCATAGCATTTGTGAAAGGCTTGGGTCATCTGCCAATCTGAAGTGAGGAACAGGTTCAAAGTTACCAATGCTCAGCATTTGCTCTCTGACATTTTAGAGTGTACTGGAATGTACACACATTCAGGTGCTTTTAAGACCAAAGTGGTGGCAGGGCGAGGTGGTGCACACATGTAATCCCAGGACCCCACTTGGGAGGCAGAGGCAGGCGGATCTCTGAATTCGAGGCCAGCATGGCCTACAAAGCAAGTCCAGGGCACCCAAGGCTGCACAGAGAAATCTGGTCTCAAAAACAAAAAAGACGGGGGAAAAAAACAAAAAACAAAAAAAACCTAAAGGAGCCTATAGCATGCTACTGCTTGGTATTTTTATTACTTACTGAATTAACATTAGCATCAGAAGAAGCAGAAAGAAATTCACTTGTACGTTTGTCCCTAACAGACCAGAACATTTTCATTTGCCCGAATACTTCCCATTTTCTTCCACTCTTAGCTCAAACCATAAGTTCATGGGCAAGATGCTAACTGCAGGTTGCCTATGACTGCATATTGTCCCTTCCTCACATAGAGCCATCAGCACTGACGCTAAGCACAGCAATGCTGTGACAACAGCCCCTTCAGGCCTTGGACTGACGGTCCTGTAGACCTTGGCAGGACAGTGAGACACACCCTGTGCAGCTTGTGTTATTTATGCTTCTGGCAGAGAAGCCCCTGACAAAGAACCATGTCACTGGAACACATGGTCTTTGTTCATAGAGGTGCATGCCAGGCCTGGCTGTTCGGGAAGGCACAGTACCCTGTCTGTAGTCGCTCCTCCCTCCACTCTCTCACTTCCTTTAGATTTGTTGCATGCAGTGGCTGTGTTTATTAATTACTTTGTAGCATAATCTTATAAAATACACAATTATTCTGTGGACTATTGACCAGAGGAGATTCCTTTATACCATAGCTTTTGCCCTTAGAGGTAATGGTTTCCACATACGTGCCAGGATCAATTCCACCCTCCTTGGGAGTCACCAGGGCAGTCTTCTCCAGCAGACCACACCTACCATCAGCAGCTTGTGACAACACCTGCAGGCTCCCTGGCCTCAGAGGCCCCTCAACTGTTACCCACCCACTGCACCAAAGTAAGAGTCCCCCAACAGTGACTCAACTAGACTGGGGCAGAGCAAAAATATGGCAGATTTGGAGCCAGACCTATAAGCCTTAACTTTTTTGAGGCCACTAGTGGTGATTAAGCCTTAATTGCTCATTTTTGCAATTAAGATACCAGAGGCTAAATGGGAAATAAGACACAAGCCCTTATAACATACCAACCCTCAGTGAGTGTTAGCTTATGGACATGTCTTAGTAGCTTTTTTGTTTTGTTTTGTTTTTTTTTTTTGCATAGCCCAGTGAAGCCTGTCACATAATAACCACAGATCACTGTTGACAAGGAGCACACCTCTCACTTTTCCCATGTTGTCCTGTCTTGGTCTTCCAGATTCCACTGGAACCATGAATGACGTTTCCCCATAACCTACAAACATTCTTTCCTTGCACTATTATTTCTGAAACTGCTATATAATCCATTAAAAATTTTGGGCTCTTAGCGGGGCATAGTGGTGCAACACCTTTAATCCCAGCACTCAGGAGGCAGAGGCAGGCGGATCGCTGTGAGTTCGAGGCCAGCCTGGTTTACAAAGGGAGTCCAAGTCCAGGATAGCCAAGGCTACACAGAGAGACCCTGTCTCAAAAAAAAAAAAAAAAAAAAAAAAAAAAAAGTTTGGGCTTTTAAGGTGAAATGGAATGGGGAGGAACTTTTTTAAAAATCTTAGGGTAGCCGGGCGTGGTGGCGCACGCCTTTAATCCCAGCACTCGGGAGGCAGAGGCAGGCGGATCGCTGTGAGTTCGAGGCCAGCCTGGTCTACAAAGTGAGTCCAGGGTGGCCAAGGCTACACAGAGAAACTCTGTCTCGAAAAAAAAAAAACCAAAAAAAAAAAAAAAAAAAAAATCTTAGGGTAATGCATAAAACTATGGTTTTCTCCAGTAAACTGTAATTCGTGGTGCCTCTGGTTAATAGCAGAAGCAAGTAAGCATCTGATTTAACACGTTGTGTGCTTTAGATCCAGGGACCCTTGAAATTAGACCTTGACAAAGGCTGCCAGTCCAGGATTCACTTTAATGGAGACGAGGGATTTATACACTTTCCATGGGTACCCGAAGAGCCGATTAAAAGTCAAAAGGTAGGGACTGGGGCTTCATTAAAACTGCTCACGTTTTTTCTATACTGGTAGCTAACATTAAAATGCTCAAAACCAGTATTTATATATAGTTCTTTTGTTTCTCCTTGGCTAGTTTGCAGTTTACGTACTGATGAAGAAATAGTTTTAAAGTATTTTTTATAAAAATATTTAAAAACACAAACAAGCGCCGAGAGAGTCTCCTGAACTGGGGGTGGGGGTGGGGATGCGCAGATGTTGCATGGCTTGGGAAAGCAGAAGCTGCCCCCGCCCGTGAAGGAGTGCAGCCCCCTTGCAGGTGCCACGCGGTACAACACGGCGGGGTAGCGAGCACAGCCTCACGAGGGTCCTCGAAGGCACTTCCAACATACTGGACCTAAGGGGTCCCTAACTGGGGGATGGGAGTGGAGTGAACCCCAAAGCCACAGCGTCTGAGGGCGTTGGAAGGCTCGCGCGCAAATGGTCCCGGGAGATCCCCGAAGGCGCGAGGCAAAGCCGGTCAGTGCATAGACGTGCAAGCGAAAGTGGGGGGGTGGTGGTCCCCGGCACCGGAAGGTCTTACATCAGCCAGCCCACGTGCGACCCGAGGGCCAGGAGGCGCGCGCGGCCCGGGAGGCGGCGCCGCAGTCCGGGCTGAGCTTAAGGCGGGCCCCGCCCCGCCCCGCCCTCCGTGCACCTCCCCAGTTCGCGCTGCAGCCCGGGCTCCCGAGCCGAGCGGCGCCGCGCAGGGCCGAGTGGAGCCGAGCAGCCGCCGCGTCGCGTCGCCGGTTTAAGCGCAGTGCGGGGCCTTGGCCGGGGGCGGCGGTAGTGAGGCCAGCGCCGCGCTCCAGCCCCCTTTTCCCTCCATGGTTTCTCTCCGCTCCCGCGAGTAACTTGGCTCCGGGGGCTCCGCTCGCCCGCACGCCCGCACGCCGCGCGCCGCCCGGGACCACGCCGCCTCCTCCAGCCGCCTCCTTCCGACGGCCCTCGCCGCGCAGGCCGGGTCGCCTCTCCCCCCTCCGCCCCCGCCGCGGAAAGTTAAGTTTGAAGAGGGGGGACGAGGGGAACATGGACATGAAGAAGAGGATCCACCTGGAGCTGAGGAACCGGACCCCGGCAGCAGTAAGTGGAACCCCTCGGGCGCCCGCGCCCCCGATGACTTGCAAGTAATGGTGGCCACCTGCGGGCCACCGGGCTCCGGCCGCGGCGCGAGGAAGGCGCTGCTCGCAGCTCGGACGGGGACAGGGAAGGCGGGCGGAAAGCGCGGAGGGGGGAGCGAGCGCGCGGGCATTAACTCTTTGGCGCCCGCGGGCCCCCGTGGCCACGGGGAGGACGGCGGGTGGAAAAGCAAACTTTGAGCCGCTCGCCCGCTCGGTCCTCTCCCGGAGGGAGCGCGTGTGCGTGTGGCTGGCGGCAAGGGCGGGCGCGGGGGTTGTGTAACGCTGGGAGCCATGTTTGCAGCCTCCCGGGATGCGCGGCCGGGCCTGCCGGAGAGCCGCGCCGCCAGGCCAGCTGCGGGGCCGGGCCAGGTTCCATGCGCCCCGCGGCCGGCGGGGAAGTGGCCGGGAGGGTCTCGCGGGCCGCGCCGAGAACGGGGTTCGGGTCCCTGAGGGGCGCGGAAGCCCCCTCGGGCGCGGCCTGGCGCGGAACGGGGGAGGGGCGGGCCTGGCGGCGAAGGTGGCGCAACCGCCGCCCCTCCTGAGGCCAAGTTTGAAAAAAGGATGCGCTTCCCGCCATTTTTCAAGCCTAAAAAATACAACTTTGCCCCTCCTTTGCCCGGCTCGCCATCGCCCTCGGCCTTGGCCACGCGGGCCTTTCCCGGGTCGGCCGGGCACCGTCACCGCGGTGGCTTCGCCCTCCCCCGCGCTGCCGCCGCCGTCGCCGCCCGGGGCCTTGCCCGAGAGGGAGGCCGGCCCCTCGGTGTGGGCGGCCAGCGGCTCCGCGCGCCAGCCGGGGCGCGCCACAGCGCCATGTTGGCGGGCGCCGTCTTCCTCCGCCGGGTGAGCCGGCCGCCCTCGCGCTGCCTGTCGGTCCCCGGGCTGCCCCCGCCCCGCGAGCTCGGCTCCGTGCGCCCTGGAAGCGCGGCACCCGGCCGTCGCCGCCGCCTCGTCCCCTCGCGGGCGCCCTCCCCCTTCTTAAAAGGGCAACGGTGGCCGACGCGGGGCTGGGGCGGCCTGGGGCCCCGCACGTGCTCCGCGCGGCCTCTGCGGCCGGCCGAGCGAGCGAGCGCAGGCCGCGGGCCCGACGCCGCTGTCGTGCGGCGCGTGCAGCCGCGACTCTGGGCCCACATGCCGTCTGGCACCGGTGGCGCGGGTCCGAGCTGGCGCACGCAGGTGGCTGTGGCTAACAAGTTGGGAACTTGTGGAAATGGCCTGGCATGCCCGAGGCTTTGTGTTCCTGCCACAGGCCTTGAGGTCGGCACCGCCGAAGTGTGGGGCGGTCCCTGAGGACTGATTGGGTGGTGTCCCTGCTCCCGGGGCCCGGAGGATTTTTTTCACCGGCACGTGTCCCTTCCACCCCTCCCTCAGTCAGACATTTTGTGCCCACCACGTGCTAGGAAATTGAGTTGTTAAACCATCTTCTTCCTTTAACTTGAAAAGATGAGTTAATGGCTTGAGCCTTTCGTTCCAGACAGCCACACAAATCAATAGAGCATGAAGTAAACTGAATTTAGGTGAAGTACCCATTTTCATCTTAAACCTTTTTGAGAAAGTCAGGCCAAGAGCCATGGAACTAAAAATGAGTTGGGGGACTAGCATTTAAAGCGCCCAAAAGCAACAAGTGGTTGGTGGATGCACCATTGGACATCCATGGTCTTTTGAACCATTGATTTATTGAGTATTTTACCTGTAGTAAACCTGAGAAACCAGTGTAAACTGGTGGGCCTCGTGCTAAATCTTTTTGTACCCAGGTGATTTGATGGGTCTCGGGAAAGTGTATTTGAGAAAGCCACCAAGATTACTGGCCTGTAAAGAACACGAACGCGAGGCGGGCAGTGGTGGCGCAATCCTTTAAAAAAAAAAAAAATCCCAGCACTCGGGAGGCAGAGGCGGCAGGCGGATCGCTGTGAGTTCAAGGCCAGCCTGGTCTACAAATCGAGACTAGGACAGCCAAAGCTTAACACAGAGAGACCCTGTCTCGAAACCCCCCTCCCCCCCCAAAGTTTGAAGGTGAAATGCTGTAGATGATTTGTTTGGCTTTGTTTAGTTTTTCAAACCGAGACAGGATTTCTCTGTAGCCTTGGCTGGCCTGGACTCACTTTGTAGAGTAGCCTGGCCTGCAGCCTGTAGAGGCCCTCCTGCCTCTGCCTCCCAGAGTGCTGGGGCCACACGTTTGTGTTTTGAGGCACAGTCTCTATAAGTAGGTAGTCTCTTCTGGCCCCGTGAGTGCTTGTGCCATCACACTTGAAGTCTGAAGAGTGTTTTGCACAAAAGTCATAAGGCAGATGCTGAGTTCCAAGATGATGCCTTTTAAATGAGCTCGTCCCCTCCTTTTTTTTGTTTTTTTGTTTTTTTTTTTTTTGTCCCGCCATCCCCCCCAAAGACGGTATTTCCCTGTGTAGCCCTGGCTATCCTGGACTCGCTTTGTAGACCAGGCTGGCCTCGAACTCAGTCGGGATTTGCCCGTCTCTGCAGTCACCTCCCGAGTGCTGGGATGAAAGGTGTGCCCTGCCAGCTCACCCCTTCCTGAGTGTGGTAGTGCAAGCCTTTTGATGCCCGCGCTCATGAGGCAGAGGCTGCCAGCCCTGTCCTATGTAGTGAGTTCTTGCCTTAAAATGTGCACAGGGCGTGGTGCTCACCTTTAAACCCAGGTAGATGCGGGAGGATCTCTGAGTTTGAGACTAGCCTGGTCTACAAAGGGAGTCCAGGACAGCCCAGGGCTACACAGAGAAACCCGTTTCAAAAAACCAACCAACCAAACCAACAAATGTGCTGCTTAGAATTGTTAGGAAGAAAGGTTGGCCCTTGGGACCCTTCAGACTCACATAGGAGTGTCAGAAAGATCCCAGTCCTCAGCCAGGTGTGCTCTTTAAAGTCAGGTGATGCTGAAGTAAGGAGAGTGCAAAGAGGTGTAAAACTGAGCAGGCTTCGCGTGTGTGCGTGGTGGTGGTGAGTTTTGAGCCTCTGACATCCTAGTGACATTACTTGTTTATCGTCTTGGTGCTCGCCTCTTCCAAAGTATATAAGACCCAAGATGACAAGTTCAGGTCCCTGTGCTGCACCTCTGTTACTTAGAAACACGGTGTGCTCCTTTCCTCAGGAGAGGCTTTTAATACTTTATTTAATTTTTTCCCCCAAAGTCCAAACCCGTTCTTGTAGAGTTGTGTTTTCACAGTGGAGGGGAAAATGGCATAAAATGACATTGTATCAAAAAAAGAAAAAGTAAATGCCACTTTAAGGGCGAGAATAGAATTTTTGGGACTGCTGGAGATTGAATCAAGGGTATATATGTTCTGCCAATACGCTTCCAGTCTGATACTTAGTAAATTGGTTGGGAGTGTCTCCCTGGTAGATTCTACTCAATATGTATGAGGCCATTGATTGGTTCAATGTGTCTAGTAAGAGTTTCTTGGACTTGGTGGTAGAATGCTTGCTAAGACCCTCAGCTTGGGTGGGGGAATTTTCACTGAAAACAAATGGTACATTGCTAGAATATACTTAAAGTATACTTTGTATGCCACAAATATTGCTGGCATGCAGTAGCAACACTTAACTCAGGTGGGTGCATTTGCTGTGCTCCAGAGTTGGAATAAGTACCTGTTCTGTTGTGAAGGGAGGCTCTCCGCTTCCCAGCACACAGGCTGCTGGGCACCTTTCACCCTGCAGACACAGTGAACCTTCAAACCAGCTGTTTACAGTTAATTTGGTTGGTTGTTTACAGTTCCCATTAAGAGTTAGAGGAAACCAACTAGCGTCTCACTGGAGGATTTTTATTTTTTAATTCTGCCCCTGAGAAACCTTCGTGTGCTATGTGTTTACACTGCTCATCAATCTGTCTTTGACCCAGATTTTCGTAGCTTGTGTCTTCCCTTTTTTTGTGGTCCTGTTGTGGCCCCCACCCCAACTTTTGGCATCTGTTGTTTAGTGGCTATAATTCTAAGCTCTATGGGATATTCTAATTGGTTGCATAGCAACTAATTGGGGTTGTTTTCCTTTGTACAATAATACATCTTTAAGGAAAATTAGACTCAGATAAGTGAGAAACAGTTGATAAAGACGCACAGCGCACACTTAACCTTACGGCTGCATTTTGGTGTGTAGTCTACAAAATGGCTTATTTTCTTTTCTTGGATCATTTCGTAAACATGTACTGTCTGTTTGTCTTAAAGAAGAGCCCCTGGTGACTTTTTTCTATCGTACTTAATTTTTCCCCCCAAGACAGGGTTTCTCTATGTTATTTTGGCTGTCCTGGACTCTCTTTGTAGACCAGGCTGGCCTCGAACTCACAGTGATCTGCCTGCCTCTGCCTCCCAAGTGCTGGGATTAAAGGCGTGCGCCACCACGCCCAGCCTGTTACATAATATTTTATATCAAATTATTTTTCGGAATTGTTTCCTTTGTCTACCCTTAGGACACAAGCATTTCCCATTTTTGGGGTGGAGTTTCTTTCTCAACTTTTCTGCCACCTGAACACATTGAAGGGCTGCTACTATGAGCCTAGTGTGTTTGCTGAGGGGCAGAATGAAAATTCTTTATCTTTGGATTTTTAAAATTAATTTATTATTATTTATAAAGTGTTCTGCCTGCATGGACACATGCGTGCCAGATCTCATTATAGTAGGTTGTGAGCCATCATGTGCTTGCTGGGAATTGAACTTGGGACCTTTGGAAGAGCAGCCAGTGCTCTTAACCCTGAGCCATCTCCAACCCATCTTTGAATTTTTAATACTCTTTATTTTATTTGTGTGTGTGCATGTGGAAGCCAGAGGACAACTTGTGGGAGTTGTTCTCTCCTCCATGTGGGTCTCGTAGTTAGGCTTAGGAACAAGCATTTTTACTGCTGAGCCCTGTCACCTGGCTATTCTGGAACTTGCTGTGTAGACCAGCTCGTTTTTAAACTTGACTCATCTGCTTCTGCTGGTTTCTGGGACTAAAGGTGTGTGCCACCCTGTCTGGAGATGACCTTTAGAGCCCCATATTAATTTCTCTTCCCAAATTCTGGGCTCACTGGTCTGCATTACCCAGGGTCTTGTATATACTAAGCAAGGGCTCAACTGACTGAGCTCCTTCCCAAGCCCAGTTTGTTTTCCCAGGCAGGGTTTCTTCACTTAGCCCTGGCTGTCCTGGAACTCGAACTAGAGATCCTCCTCGCTCTCTGCCTCTCAAGTGCTAGGGTTAACGATGTGTGTGTATGCCACCACTCCTGATTAGTCGTCATTTTATTGTGGTTTTGGAACTGAATCCAGGGCTTCCAGCATGCTGGGTTAGCAGTGCCACCCACCTCTGCCCCCTTGCCTTCTGTTAATACATCACAAGCACTCTTGTATTCATTAAAAAATTCTGCACGTCTGTCCCGCTATAAGTTCCTGTGGAGGTCAGAGTTTCTATTTTATCCTGTGTGAGTCTATGTTTCGGTGTATTTAGTGTAGGGCAGTTTCTTTTGTAAAAACAAGTTTATTTAGCACACTGCAGAGAGAGAAGCAGGCGTGGCAGCAACAAACCACAGTTTACTTAGTACTTTTCTAATTAAACGAATTGGAAATTTGGTAGCCTTTTGTGGCACAGGGCTGTAATCGTAGCACTAGGCAGAAAGATTGCCAGAAATGTGGGGAGAGAGAGTGGGTGGGTAGGTGGTGGTGATGGGAAACCTGAAAACTCATTTCTAGTGACATTTCCTCCAAAGAGGCCACACCTCCTACACACTCTCAAGTGGTGCTACTCCCTGGTGGCCAAGCATTCAAGCACATGAGGGCCATTTTTATTCAAACCACCACAACTCAAAATTGTATTTAATTTTTCTACCTTTACCTTCTTCTAGGGCAAGTATGAAATTGGGAAGGATTGCCTAACTGACCGTAGGTAAAATGGGTCATTTCCCAGTGTAGGAAATTAATGGAGAAAGAATGGAACTCTGAAATGTTAGGAGAGGAAGAAAGGAGAAGCCTAGGGAGAAGCAGTGGGGAATTTGACATTACCCACAACTAGAAACCTAGTGCGGGAGTTAGAGGAAAGCTGGGGAAGCACGCCTCTCATCCCAGAACTGACAAAGGCGGAGGCAGGTGGGTCTCTAGGCTCCAGGCCAGCAGCGCAGCACAGTGAGACAGTAAGTCTCCAATACCCCAGGCTGGCGTCAAACTCCAGTAGAGGATGACCCTGAACTCACGCACTGTGCTGTTTGGTTTTAGTTATTAAACACTGACTTCGTTCCCATTTGAGAAAAAAGTTCCATTGGAGAATGACCAATAAGTAAATTAGGCCCAAAAAATAGCGCGCACACACACACACACACACACACACCCCAACTCAGGCAGAGGCAAGTGGATCTCTCTGTGAGTTTGAGGACAGCCAAGGCTACATAGAGAAACCGTGTCTTGGAAAACCAAGGGGGGTGCTGGGGACAAAGAAAAAAATTAAAGTTTCCATCTTTGAGCAGAAGGCACCTTGCCGTGTCCTACACCACAGGGCTCTCCAGTTTGTATGTACAGATGGACAGGTTGGAGGCCAGCCTTTCCTTCTTAGGTGTTTGGTTTTTATTGTTTGAGACTGAGTGTCCTCCCTCCCCCTTGAGACAGGGTTTCTCTCTGTAGCCTGACTGTCCTGGACTTTGTAGACCAGGCTGGCCTTGAATTCAGAGGTCCACCTGCCTCTGCCTCCCCGAGTGCTGGGACTATAGGCGTGTGCCACAGTGCCCATCTGAGACTGTGAGTCTTATTAGTATGTAGCCCTGGCTGTCCAGGAACTCAAATGTTGGGATTAATTGGTGTGTGCCACCATGTCTGGCTGCTTATGAAAATTAATTTATTATATTTATTTGTATGTCTGCATGCCTGCCACATGTATTAAGTTGCCTGCAGAAGCCAGAAGAGGTGTTAGATCCCCTGGAAGCTGAGCTGGGGGCCTCTGAAGGAGCAGAAGTGCTCTTAAACTCTGAGACAGTGCCACAGGCACATTTTTTATTTTCTAAGAGGCTTACCTAGACCTCCTATGATCAAGATTGAGCTCAAACTCCTGCCTTCAGACATGCATTACCACCGCGCATTGGCTTCTCTTTTTCTGAGATGATCTTGAGCCTTAGTCTCCTGAGAACCTAGCATGGAGGCTTGTACCACCAGTTCAGGCTCTGGGGAGAACTTTACAGATTTGAAGGCAGCTAGCCAGTGGCCCTTTGAGACTTTGCCCTGAGCACAGCCCCTAAAGCTTGGCCTGGTGTAGCAACCCTAGCCAACTGTCCAGGCTTATTCTCCGGTGGCTTGGCCTGCCTTACCTCTGCTTCATGGGTGAGACCCTTACTTACATTCTCATCATTCCTGGAAAAGTCAGGGACCTGTCTTTAGCCATGCTACCCCTTCTTAAAATAAAAGTCTTCCTGTGGGTAGACTGTCTTCATGTTTTACTGCTCTAAAAAGACACCATGACGACATTTACATGGGTATGGCTTACACTTTAGAGGTTTAGTCCATTATCATCATGGTGAGAAGCGTTTCAGCGAGCAGGCAGATACGGAGAAGGAGCTGAGACTTCTACGTTTGATCCTTAGGCAGCAGGAAGTGATGAAGACACTGACCAGTTAGTTATAAGACCTCAAAGCCTGCCCTCACAATGATACACTTTCTCCAGCAAGGTCATGCATGCCTCCTAATTAATAATGCCATTCCCTTGGGCCAAACAGTTAAACACCAGTCTATGGGGTTACTCCTATAAAACCACCACAGTGTTTCCTGAACTTCTTTTCCTCCATTTTGGAACTTAGCCTACACGCGTACTCATCCTCGTGTCACCAGAAAGTGAGAGAGATCTGTTCACTTTGACTAAGAAGTTCAGTGTCATCCCAGACCACCATTTCTTTCCTTTTTTTGTTTTTTTGTTTTTTTGTTTTTTTTGTTTTTTTTTTTTTTGTTTTTTGAGACAGGGTTTCTCTGCATTTCATTTTTTCCTACATTAAAAAAAAAAAAAAGATCTCTCTGTGTGGTGGTGCACGCATTTAATCCCAGCACTCAGAGAGGCAGAGGCAAGTGGATCTCTGTAAGTTCTAGGCCAGCATTGTCTACAAAGCTAGTCCAGGACAGCCAAGACTACACAGAGAAACCCTGCCTTGAACCCCCCCCCCCAAAAAAAAAAACCCCAAATCATGTGTGAATGATGTGGAGGGGCATGAGTTTGCCACTGTGTGCACGTGGAGGTCCGAGGTCTAGTGTATAGTCAGTTCTTTGCCACTTGTTTATGTGAATGACAGGGATTGAACTCAGGTCTCTGGGTTTGCACTGCAAAGATTCCCCACAGAACAATCTGTCAATGGCTTGTAGCACTGTTTTATCTCCCAGGTGTGACATCACATCCTCTGCCGTGTCCCGAGTCTATTTATCTATGTGAAGGTTTGCTTTATAGTTAAGGCTGGCCTTCAACTTTCAGGCCTCAGCCTCCCTAGTTAGTGGTATGTGTCACCATGCCCACCTTATTTCATGAGCACTCCAGGTTTGGAACGTTGGTGGTGGCACATGCCTTTAATTCTAACACTTGGGAGGCAGAAGCAGTCTGATCTCTGAGTCAGAAGACAGCTGCCTGTATATCCAATTCTAGGTCAACCAGGGCTACATAGTGAGACCCTGTTTAAAACAAAACAGAAAAAGAAAAGATCCTAAATTGGAAAGTATGCAGGTGTGAAAATCCAGCCGTGGTGGTGAATACCTTTAACCCCAGCATTTAAGAGGCAGGCCAGGCAGAAAAGTGAGTTCCAGGATAGCTAAGGCTTTATAGTGAAAGTCCTGCCTCAAAACAAGACAAAACAAACAGACAGAAACGGCTGGCAACTTGATTCACAAGCTCAGGGATGTAAGAGGAGCCACTCTGCTCCAGAGCAGCAGCAGGTCCCTGAGTTCAAGTGCTCAAATGTCCTGTGATCTTGATAGGAGAAGAAGCCCTTCCTGAGCTTTGAGAGAAGGGGTTGGGGGAAGGGGAGAGGGAGCCCGTGTGCAAGCTTCAGGGCACAGGTCATCATCACCTGTGAACTGTGGTGCCTCTTTGTGGGATGTGGAGTGTAAACCATGTGAGTTATCAGTGGTCTTTGGGTCTTAATATTACACTGCTATTAGAAGACCAATTGTGGGGTTTTTATTTTAGCTGATCCTACTCTAAAGGCAATCCTTGAATATGGGGCTTTATGGAGTTGTCTGACTTTTTGCTTTTTGTTGTTGTTTCCTATTGTAGTTTTTAAAATTTATTTCCTTTTTTGTTTGTTCCCACAGGTTCGAGAACTTGTCTTGGACAATTGCAAAGCAAATGATGGAAAAATTGAGGGGTTAACAGATGAATTTGTGAACTTAGAGTTCCTCAGTTTAATAAATGTAGGCCTGTTTTCAGTTTCAGATCTCCCCAAGCTACCTAAATTGAAAAAGGTAAGTATTGTTTAATTTTTTTAAGTGAAAGGGAGCCACTGAGGAGGACACGTGTGGTTTTTGTGTGTGGCACAAGCACATGTGTTGAGTGGACTGTGACGCTGTTGAGATGGGAGGCACCTTCCTTTCTGAGATGGTTAGCCCCATCATCTGCAGTGGCTGCACTTGGCCTGCAGAATTGCAGCTGTGCTTTGAATAATACATGCTGGACCATGAAGGATAGTTGCTGTATAAGTAGTTGGTTAATTGTGAAAAGCTTTATTTTGTTAGTTAGGTTTTGTTGTTAGGCTCTGACTGAGGAGTCACAAGAGCCCCCCACTGTCCTTGCTGTAATGTATAAATTGGTGAAAGGAGGCTGAAGACTGTCTCATCTCTATAAGGATATTCATGTGTTTGTGTGGTACCCTCCAGGGCATCAGATCTGCACCCATGGGTGCTAAGAGCTGAACCCAACTTGTGCAGGGACAGCAAGTGCTCCTAACTGCTGAGCCACCTCTAGCCTTATCTGTAATTTTTTGGGTGGTGGTGGTTTCGAGACAGGGTTTCTCTGTGTAGCCTTGACTGTCCTGGACTTGCTTTGTAGAGCAGGCTGGCCTCGAACTCAAAGTGATCCACCTGCCTCTGCCTCCTGATTGCTGGTATTAAAGGCGTGCGCCACCACTCCCCGGCTTATGTAATTCTTAATAACTAGAGAGTTTGAAATGTGTTGTGACTGACCAGAAAAGTCCTATGTAACAGCCTACTGTGGGCCAGACCTGGTATGGCCTGTAATCAGCTCTTAGCAGGCAGAAACTTGCCAAAGGACTGAGGGTCCCACCAGGCAGACATGTGCCCCTCCCCCCCAATTCACACACACAAAAACCCAACCCTGCTACATTTCTATCTGGTCCTGGCCCACTGTTAGTAGTTTACCTTCCCTGAAGTCATCCTCTCTTGCCTTCTAGTTCTCACAGAAAGCAAAATATTTAAGAAAGGCTTTATCTTGTCTCTGTGTATTTCTCATAAAGACTTTAGGAAAATAGCTGCCAACGGGCAGAACTCTGAGTAATGCTAGGGTCAGATAAGATCCTTTTGTTGAGGAAAAGGAGGTGTGGTTTTTGAGGTTTTTATAGAATCTTACCTTTATAGGCACCAGGTGCACATGTGGTGCACAGACATAGTGCAAACAAATCTAAAGAAATCAAGATTATGTATATGGGTCATCAGTGATGTTGAAAGATTGATGCTGGTCATCTGGGGCCCACATAAAGATTTTAGCATCCATTTTGCATGAAATTGATTTTATTTATTATTATTATTATTTATTTTTTTTATTTTTTATTTTTTTTGAGACAAGCTTTCTCTGTGTAGCCCTGACTGTCCTGGACTCCCTTTGTAGACCAGGCTGGCCTCGAACTCACATCGATGCTCCTGCCTCTGCCTCCCAAGTACTATAAATTTGATGTATAAGTGTGTGTTCTGTTCCTTTCTCTTTTTGAGACAGGGTTTCTCTGTGTAGCCTTGGCTATACTGGAACTCTCTTTGTACACCAGGCTGGCCTCAAACTCACAGAGATCTGCCTGCTTCGTGTGTTTTGGTCTTAACGTCCTGATAAATCTGAGCTCATCTGGGCTCAGTTTGAGGGCACAGTGGCACACTTGATGTGGCGGATGGAATGCAGTGTGTGCAGTAATGCCAGTGTTGTCCTAGATTCTTTTCTGAATAGATCTGGGCTCCAGTCCTTGATTTGGAGTGGTTTTCCCTCAGCTAGCTCTCTCCGGCAGTGAGTCCCTAACTAACTCTAAACACGTCAAGTCAGCAGTGAGATTAAGCACCACTGTAGCTTTATTGACACAGGGTCTTGCTGTGCAGTTTGGACCAGAACACAGTTCTGCTTTGGCCTCCCAAGTGCTAAGGTTGCAAGCTTGCACCGCCCACTGTACGGGGCCTTTCCTGAAAACATTTAAACACTGATCACTCACAGGGCTAATGAGAAGGTGATCATACTTAAGGTTGTGAATGTTCTCACAGCTGGTAAGAACTGTATGTTCTAACCACCTCAGCATAGGCTCTTCATAAGAAACAAGTATCAGCTGGGTGCGGCCACGCACACCTTTAGTCCCAGTACTCAAGAGGGAGAGGTAGGTGGATCTCTGATTTTGAGGCCAACCTGGTCTACAAAGTAAGTCCGGGACAGCAGGGCTATCCAGAGAAACCCTGAGGGTACAACTTGGGAGTCTGTCTTCTCCTATGTCAAGACTCAAAATTCAGGTCCTCAAGCTTGTGCCTTTATTTACAGAACCATCTCTCATCTATGTTTTTAGACAGAATCCCTTTCTAGCATTCTAAAAGGTGTGGGCTGTTGCTCTCTGTCGAGGTTTTTTGTTTTGTTTTTCTCTCTAAGGTTTTTCGAGACAATGTTTTCTGGACTTTTGTAGACCAGGCTGGCCTTGAACTCACAGCAGATCCACCTGCCTCTGCCTCCCAAGTGCTGGAATTAAAAGTGTGTGCCACCAGGCCTGGCAATGTCAAGAGTATTTTTATCATGCTAAAACCTTTATTCATGAAGCCAGTAGTTTCTGTTTGGTTTTCCCTTTTTGTTTTTGATTTTTTTGGGAGGTATTTTGTCTTGTGTATTGGGGATTGAGCTCACGGGTCTTGTGACTCCTAGACAAGCACTCTAGCGCTGAGTTTATATTCCCAGCTCTTTTGTGTCCCTTGTAAACTGTGAAACAAAGTCTTTCTAAGTTACATAGGATAGCAAGTTGCCTTAGCCTCCTGGGTAGTTAGGTTTCAAACCTGTCGCTATGCCCAGCCACGTGAAGTTTCCACACTTAGCACACTAGGCATGTGTGTAGTGCAGCGGGCAGCGCTGCCTGTAAGATGGGAGGGTCACCCTGCTGACTCCAGGGTTTGCTGTAAGAGCAGGTGAGGTCATGTGCTTGGAAATTGTTGGGCTCTCAAGCTCTACATGCTGCTTTTATCTTAGCCATAGGTATAAGGAATTGGAATCATCTGTATGGCCTGAGGGTTGTTCTGGTCTTGTTTTTAATTTATATGTGTTGGGGGGATTCCCTTGGAGGCCAGAAAAGGATATTGGATCCTCTGGAGCTGCAGTTATAAGTGGTTGTGAACAATCCAGTATGGGTGCTAGGATTTGAATCCCATGCCCCTGAGTGTTTATCTGTAAAAGGAAGAGCTTGACTTACTCTTCACGTTCTTGTGTTCTGAGATACTAGTAACGTGTAGTGAGGACTCACACTTTGTGGCACCCTGTTGCCTGTGTGACTTCCCTGTTGTTGAGAAACTGAAGTTGCTCACTGAAGGCTAGTGCTAGGGTTGTAGAAGCAGCCTCGGGGGACAGGATTTCCAGACCCTAGGTTGCTGCCCTTGCCATGCCGAATCTGGTGCTAGGTGTTGGGTGCATAGCCCTGCACAGGGGATCTGATGCCCCCTTCTGGCCTCCACAGGCACTGCATGCACATGATGCAAATAACAACAAGCAAGCATACAACCCCAACTTTTAAAAATAAAGCAAAACAGAACTTTACCATCTTCTGGCAGATCTGCCTAACTCATCCCAAGTGTTTCTGGAATCTATAAACTACTTAGTTTGGATTTAATCAAATCAAATAATGTTTATAACCTAACAGAAATGGGGATCCCACAACATGCTCCATGTGTGGAACTCAGAGAACAGTCTAAGGAGTCTGATTTTTTTCGTTGAATGGGTCCCAGGGTTGCACTTGATCTGTCAGCAAGTTCCTTTACCTGAGGAGTCACTTCACCGTCCTTGTAGAATTTTGTTGCTTTTGTTATGAGCTAGGGTCTCTCACTTTGTAGCCCAGGCTGTCTTGGAACTCTGGCTTCTGCCTTCTGCTGAATCACGGGGTTACAGATGTTTACAGCACTATCTGCCTGCTTCTTTAATCATTATAAGTATTTGCTTTTTGCCTCCACTCAGTAGTGATTCTCTGCTTGTATGTGCCTTTTCCCCTAGCTTGAGCTCAGCGATAATAGAATCTTTGGAGGTCTGGACAGATTAGCAGAAGAACTTCCAAGCCTCACACACCTGAACCTGAGTGGGAATAAGCTGAAGGACATCAGCACCTTGGAGCCTCTGGTGAGTGATGGAGAATTTAGAGACTGGGTTGTTGTCATTTTCATTTTCATATTTCTAGTGGGAGAAATGATTGAGAATAATTAGCTTTAAAGGTGCTGGTATTCTGCTCCTTTATCGAGTGGCTTTTAAAGGTCATAATCTCTAGATGTATTCTTGGGCTTTGCTCTCCTGACTGAAACTGTGATGATATACAATGGAGAATTTTTCATGTTTTTTTTTTTTTTTTAATCCTTTTTAAAACATATATTGGTGATAGCCTTAAACATGTCTCCTAATTTTTCCCACTAGACTGGCTAAGCTATCTGTACTGTAACAGAACAGCCTGTCCTGGGTGGGACTTCAGAGCTGTAGCTAGAACAGTTAAGGGCAGCCCCAATAGTTTTGGGCCTGTGATCTTAGACTTCCCTATATCATTGTTTTGGGTGGAAATAGATCTTCCTCACTCAGTCTTACTGTATGTAAGTTACAGAGACTAGATTTTAAGTGCCCTTTGGATGGTAATTATGGTATATGGCCTAAAGCAAACTGGGCAGAGAGAACACTATTCCCTACCTTACTTGAGACCTCAGAGGACAGTTGGGTAGTAGACTTACCTTGTTTTGTAATTGGAAAACTGTTGCAGTGAGCTCAGGTTCTGGAGGTAGGCCTAATGCAGGAGAGAGTCGGTCCCATAGACTGGTCTGTGAGAGACCTAGCAGGTGTCACAGACTATGAAAATAATAAAGGGTTTTCCTTCACTGGAAGAATGCTTTGTTGGGATCTGTGGGTTTGGTTCAGTTGACAGGATGCTTGCTCAGAATGCATGAAGCCCTGGGTTCCATAAATCACACATTGGCACATACATGCCTGTAACACTGAAGGATCAAAAGTTCAAGGTCATCCACCTGGGCGTGGATTATATGAAACCCTCTCAAACAAAACAAAAAAACAGACTAACAAAAACAAATCCCGCTCTGCTGATATTCTGGAGGAAAACAGATTGGCTTCTTTAAGTGACAATACCCTGATAGAATTAAAGGGGCTTTCACTCCCCCTTCCAACAGGGTGAAGCAGTTTTAATCACCTTGATAAGTGCTTTTACTTAGGTATTTGTTAGTGTTTGAGCTTCTATTTGAACTTTGTTTTGCAGATCTTGTTTTTTTCCTGCTATACATTGCCACATGCTCACATACTCTCCTGCCTTTGCTAGTTTTATTGCTTTCTGTGTAGAGCAGACTGTTTGCAAGTTAAAGATGCAGGCATTGTGTTCTGCTGTATCCAGGGACATAGGCTCATAACCCAAAAAGCAGAGACTGGCTGTCCTGTTTAAAGAGGAAATTGCGTTTAGAGAGCTTAAAGAATTGTTTGGAATTAATAGCAGGATAGGGATCAAATCCAAATTCACTTAGTTTTCCATTGCCTTTGGGACTTGTTTTTTTTTTTTTTTTTTTTTTTTCCCCCCTACATGTAAATTGATTCCATACCTAAATTTTAGTAAAATGGAATTCTCATAGGAATACTCAAACTAACACTCCCCTGTGGTCTGTACCAAGCCTGTGTTTATTGCTTGTAGCAGATCTTTTAATTCTGGGCCTACTCCCAGCTGAGGAATAGCATACCCTCACAGGTGTGTGTACGTGTATGTACACACATGCTTTAAACAGAGGGGCAGAGAGTATCTTTCCTTGAATCTCTTGGAGACCTGAATCCTCTGGGAAGCCTGTGTTCTACATTGAAGTGGTTTGCGTGACTATTCCTGCTGTGGACTGTAACAGATAGGGCCCCAAGACAGTGAAGGCGGAGCAGAAGTAATCTTTTGTTGCTATGCTTGTGCCACTGCAGCAGCTGCTTTATGCAGAGTTCTTATAGTAGTTGTTGTAAAAAGTCCCTACAAAGTGATAGAAATAGTATGGTCCTTTTTTATGCTAAGGCTTGGGTGATGCTGACACCATGTGGCAGAGCTACCATGCTCCATGCACACGGGTGCTTAGGAAAGCCTGAGACTGGGCAGTTGTAGCATGCATCTCTAGAATCTCTTGAGTTTGAGGCCAGCCTGGTCTACAGAGCTAGTTCCAGGACAGCCAGGGATACAGAGAAAAGCCCTGACTTGAATTCTTCCTACTCCCCCAAGAAAAGAAAGAAAGAAAAGCTTGAGCTAGGTTGGTTGGACTTTGGTTCTCACTGGGAATAAAGGAGATCTGTAGGGATGGTGTAGCAGGGAGACTGGGTCCAGTGTTGACTGCTGAATGTTCTAGAGTGGGGGAAACACCATCTTCATCCTCATCACCACACATTGTGAACACTGCGTTGAGCCCAGTTTTGACAGTCAATGCAATGATTGTGAATGCCTCTGCTTGCTACAGGGACATTAACGAGAGACAAAGAAGGCATCAGTTCAGACTTCCTGGGACACCTTTTTTAAGAGACCTGGGCCATCCAAACCATCCCCAAAAGCCCTTCTAAATTCTAAGAAGGCAAGCAAAATTATTGTTAATAAAATGTTTTATGTTTATTAGTTTAGGCCACGTGTCCGGCATGGTGTAGTTGTTAAGTTTTTAGCAGTGTGTGCACATTACACGAGGATGCTGTGCAATCTGTCTTTGAGCCTGTTGGGCTGTAAGTCTGATTTTACTGCTTTACAACAATTGCAGAGCTGGATGTTGTGGCACGCCTTTAATCCCAGCACTCTGCAGAGGCAGAGGCAGGTGAATGACTGAGTTCGAGGCCAACCTGGTCTACAAAGTGAGTCCAGGGCAGCCAAGGCTACACAGAGAAACCCTGGGGCCCGGGAGAACTACGACGACAGACAAAAACAGTTGCAGAATATTGTATTTATGTGGGATTTGTCACTGTCAACTTGGCTATTTCAATTCTTAGCACACTGGCACACTGTTTGGCATAGCCAAATTGTTTGATAACAGTGCTTTGTCAATAAGTAGGCAGATATCTAAAATTCATGCAGCTCAGAAGCAGCACAGTACAGTAGATGAATCTATGGCCTTCCATTAAGTAAACATGTTTTAGGCAATACATGGCTGGTGGAGAATGCTGAGGGACCAGAGCAAGAGAACTGAGTCAAAGGCTACATGGTAAGACATAGCTTCAGAAAGGGTGGAGGAGGAGCACATTAGAATAAGCCTTTCTAGGAAGCTGCCTAAATTTATTTTTTTATGTATCTTAACTGGGTATAGAGTTGGCTCTTAAGGAGATTGGGGAAGAGGGCAGGCATCAGAAGTTCTGGGCCGGTCTAGGCAGCATAGAAAGGCTCTGTCTCCAAGAAGACAGCTAGTAAACAACCTGTGCTGATTATTTGGAATGATATTACAGCATTCCTGTCCCCCCCCCCCCCCGCACTCCACCACCCCCCCTCTTTGGCAAGAAATAATACCTGGGTTTCTGAGGTCAGGGCCTGCCCAATACAAACCGAATCTGAAAGTTGCCTAGACCTGGCAGGGTTGGGCCTGCCTTCTTGAGACATCAGGGTGCTGGCCTCTGTAAGTATGTTATTTGATGGACAGAATCTTCAAAGACTACATTGTGTGTTTTATGGGGGTGGGGGCATAACATCTGCCTGTAATTCTGCTGCTGGGTCCTCCCTGAGACTATCTGAGAGTAAAACTTATGTGACCACTTCCTGATGAGGGGATGAAGATTTCGTCTCTAAGCGCCCAGGCCTGTATCACAGCTACTCTGCTGCTGGTATAGTTTAAAGAGGTGTGTATGATAGGTGAGCAGGTGAATGTTGTGTGCAGTACTTTAGCCAAAACAAAAAGCAAAAACACTTAAAAATAGTGGCCGGCCGTTGTGGCGCACGCCTTTAATCCCAGCACTTGGGAGGCACAGGCAGGTGAGAGTGGATCTCTGAGTTCAAGGCCAGCCTGACCTACAAAGTGAGTCCAGGACAGCCAGGGATACACAGAGAGACCCTATCTCAAAAAACAAAAAAGAAAGCTTACTTTAGCTAGGCATGGTGGTGCGTGTCTTTACTCCTAGCACTTGGGAGGCAGAGGCCGGAGGAGCTCTATGAGTTTAAGAAAAACAAAGCTCTTTAGTTTACAAACACAGCTAGTGAGCCATTTTAGCCAGTGCACTGGTTTGACATCACATTCTGATCATTTAAAGCAGAAAATTACAGACATGTCTTCAGTCCTGAAAGCAAAGTTTTGTTGCATTCATATTTCTTCTGGGTCATGTGAATTTGGTAGTGACTATGCAAAACAGCATCACTGTTGGCTTTGTTAGAACTTGTTTCATTTGGAACTTTGAGTGAGGGGTATCAGAAGCTGGTGATGACCTTGACCTTCTGATCATATAGACTCCTGAATACTGAGGGGCCTGCGCTGCCATACCTGGTAATATGGTATTGGGGATCAAATCCATAGCTCTGGGCAAGCACTCTACCAAATGAGCTACGTCTCTGCTCCCATATTGATGTTTAGTTTAGTTTTGAGAGAGCACACCTGATTTTAGAGTTATTAGAAGGTGTTGGGGGTCTGGGTGTACACCTGCACTCTGGGTTCTCCGTGCTAGTCTAAAAGGTAGCAGGCTGAATATAACAAACCTTCACGTTTACTCTAGAGAAGTCTGGTAAGGTTAACCTCTTCCAGAGGGCTTTAAAAAACAAACAAAAGGAGTGTGCGGTTTCTCTGTCCTGACATCTAAGCTCTGGTATACCCTTCTGCCTGCTCTGGCACACCTGCCAGGTTTCGCTTGTCTTGCTTTGCTGCTCATAGGTTGGCCTTGTACATTTCATTTCAGCTAGGTCACACTTAGGTTCCTACTGCTACCAGGACAAGACAGTTCTCTTCAGGACCCAGAGCAGGAGGGGAAGGGATAGTTCTGTCTAGTTGGCTGTTAGGAAGGCAACACAAAACTTCAATGTTTTCCTGTGTACAGGGATGAAAGGACAGCAGCTAATTGGTGGGAAGCCTAGAATTTTACATCTTGAAAATGATTTGGTGACCTGTTCCTTTGATTTAGGAATTGTGTTTTTTTGGTTCTTCCCTATAGAAAAAGTTGGATTGTCTGAAAAGCCTGGATCTGTTTGGCTGTGAGGTCACTAACCTGAATGATTACCGAGAGAGCGTCTTCAAGCTCCTGCCCCAGCTGTCCTATCTGGATGGCTATGACCGAGAGGACCAGGAAGCCCCGGACTCGGATGTAGAGGTGGACGGTGTAGAGGAAGCCCCTGACTCAGACGCAGAGGTGGACGGTGTGGACAAGGAAGAGGAGGATGAAGGTTTGTAGCCTGGACGGACTGTGACCCGGCTTCTGTGTGCGTGCATGTTTAGTTTCTAAATCCTGGGGCATTTAACCCTAAAATCCGTGCAAAGAAAATGGTTTTATAGCGAGGCAGTTCTGTATTTCTGTTTGGAGCCAAGTGTTCAGTAGCTCCTCACACAGCTGCTTGAGCTCCTTACCTCATTGCCTCCCTGGCTCTGCCTGCTGTGCTTCCAAGCTCAGTGCCTGAACCACAAGCTTCTAGACACGCTTTGGTTTTTCAAGACAGGGTTTCTCTGTGTAGTCTTGGCTGTCCTGGACTGGCATTGTAGACCAGGCTGGCCTCGAACTCACAGTGATCCCGCCTGCCTCTCAAGTGCTAGGATTAAAGGTATGCACCACCACCCGGCTTCTAGACTCTTAAATTGTGCTTTTGTTTTTGTTTTTGACAGGGTTTCTTTGTAACACAGAGCCCTGGCTGGCCTGGACTTTGTTTCTCTCTCCCAAGTGCTGGGATTAAAGCTGTGCACCACTATGCCCAACCAGATTGTGCTTTTTTATTCATGAAAAGTATACTTTTGGGGTATAACACAGAATTTAGATTACTTTTTCAGGTGTGTGTGGTGGTGCATGCCGTAGTTCAAGGCCAGCCTGGTCTACAAAATAGTCCAGGACAGCCAAGGCTACACAGAGAAACACTGTCTCGACAAACAAACACACACAAGAAATCTCAGCACTGCAGAGATGGAGTCAGGTTTACAAGTTGGAGGTCAACCTCAGCTATATAGCAAATACCTTACCCAAAAAAAGGCTGCTCAGAATTTTTAGTTGGATGGTTGTTTTTTTGTTTTTTGTTTTTGGCCTGATATTGAGCCTTTAGGGGCTCCTGATTTCACACTGCTTTCAGATACTGTTCTTAGTAGAGTGGGTCTTAGGGTTTTACTGCTGTAAAGAGACACCATGACCACGGCAATTCTTATAAAGGAGACCATTTAATTGGGGCTGTGCATGGTTGCAGGCAGGCAGGCACATGTGCTGGAGAAGGAGCTGAGAGAAAAAGCAGCAGAAAAAGACTGAGAGCCACTAAACTGCCTTGAGCTTCTGAGACCCCAGAGCTTGCCCCCAGTGACATACCCCATGGGCCTGTGGTGGCCATTTTTGTTTGGAGGGGCAGGCGTTATGAGACAGTGTTTCAGGTAGCTGAGTCTGTCATAAACTCCCAACCCTCCTTCCCCTGTCGAGAGCATTCACTCACACCATTTCACCAGGCTTCCCTTAAGGAAACATACAAACTTGCAGGCATGGCAGAAGTGGAAAACCTCCTCCTGTGTGAACTAGAGGTGGATTTCATCAGAGGCGAGGGTGTTCAAGCTTGTTGATTTTTTTTTTTTTTTTTTTTTTTTTTAAAGGATGGATACTCTCTTGGGATTAAGGGCTGGTAGGAAGCAGGCAACTGTAAATCTTCCCCCCCCCCCCCATATGTTTGTGGAGGCCACTAATTTGTAGCCCAAGTCTGGGTTCTCTCACCTTTGCAGATAGACCCTATGAGTCATCAAAGCTATTCCTTCTGGTTTTTTGAGTTTCTCTGTGCAGCCCTGGCTGTTCTGGAACTCACTCTGTAGACCAGGCTGATCTCAAACTCTGGAGATCCACCTGCCTGTGCCTCCTAAGTAATCTGCTGGGATTAAAAGGTATGCCCAGGGTTAGTGATTTAATTTTTGGATCTTTTCAGAAGGAGAAGAGGAAGAGGAAGATGAGGATGGTGAAGAAGAGGAGGAGGATGATGAAGAGGATGAAGATGAAGACGAAGATGTAGAGGGAGAAGAGGATGAAGATGAAGTCAGTGGAGAGGTGAGTACAGCTGTTTCCTTCCCTTTCCTTACTGTTAAGGCAAAGATACATGTGGGTTAAGAAGGAGGCAAAGGCTGATGTGTAGCAGCCTTTTTGGAAATAAGGGATATGCCTGAGTGCTATCTAAACACAACACTTCTCTCTGACTTGCCTTTCAAATTAACAAAAAAAGGGTATATTCAAAGTAGTGAGACCCGCAGAGTCGTGGTTCAAAGCTGTATGTACTCCTGCCTTGAAAGAGCAGCTGGCTAAGGTTTGTATAAGAAAGAGTGCATGCCTATAATCCCAGAACCAGGAAGGCCTTTAATCCCAGCACTCGGAGCCAGAGGCAAGTGGATCCTTGAGAGTTCGAGGTCAGCCTGGTCTACAAAGTCAGTACAGCCAGAGTTACACAGAGAAACCCTGTCTCAGGTTACACCCACACTCTACATATATAAAGTATATGACTATAAAAAGTAATCTGTCCAAAACAATACAGAATTGTACGATTGTACATTGAATTTTCCGTTTATTTCTTTATATTTGGAAACCAGAGCCTTGCAAGTGTTCTGTTCCTAGGATTTATTTTTGTTTTGTCTTGTGTACATAAGTGTGTATACATTACCTACATATATTTGCCACATGCATGTCCGGTGCTCTGGAGTTACAGACAGTTGTGAGCCACCAGGTAGGTGATGGGAAGCAAACCTAGGTCTTCTCGAAGAGCACTGTGAGCTATCTCTCCAGCACTTTTTTATTTTTATTTTTAAAGCTTATAAAGAAAATCAAAGCCGGACGCAGGGGTGCGCACCTTTAATCCCAGCACTTGGGAGGCAGAGACAAGTGGATGTCTGTGAGTTTGAGGAGAGCTTGGTCTACAGAGCGAGTTCCAGGATAGCCAGGGCTGTTACACAGAGAAACCATGTTTCAAAAAACCAAACAGAACCAAAAATATCAGCCAGCACCTTACAGCAGAGCATGTAAAGATAACAGTTATCTTCCTAATGGGTTGTAATATCTATTTCAAAGTATATTTGCTTTTTTTTTTTTTTTAAATAATGTAACCCAGGCTAGCCTTGAATTACTGATCCTCCTGCCTCCATACCCAGTTGCTAGATTATAGTGAGCCATCAAGCTTGGTCTTGGTCTTGGTCTTTGTCTTTCTCTCTCTCTCTCTCTCTCTCTCTCTCTCTCTCTCTCTCTCTCTCTCTCTCTCTCTCTCTCTCTCTCTCTCTCTCTCTCTCGTAGCCACATCCATGACACAGCTTTCATGGAGACAACTTTTGAGAGTTCTCTGCCTTTGATTCTCCCCTTTCATCTTAGTGATCCATCTTAAGTTACAGGGTTTTGAAGACCATCTTTACTGGTTGAGCCATCTTGCTAGCCTATGTGTCTTAGCAGAATCTAATAATGTTAAGCCATTCTCTGTTTTAGGAAGAAGAATTTGGACATGATGGAGAAGTTGATGAAGATGAAGAAGATGAGGATGAAGATGAAGATGAAGGTGAGTCTTAAGCAGATGCTTTGGTTTTCTCCCCAGTTAAAATTAGGTGAAAATGCTCTTAGGTTAGATACTTTTGCTTAAACTCTGCCTTAGCCTCCAGACTTGTAAGATGATGGCTGTTAGACTTTGCTCTTCTGGGGACTGGTGACCAGCCATGCATGCAGCAGGCATAGGACGGCAGCCCTACTTAGAACCCCTTCATTGAGTGCAGTTTGACGGTGCCCGTGTTTCATGCTAAGCCTTGTGGTGTCTTGTTTACAGAATAGCTCCTTTGTGTCATTCCTATTACTGTCTGTTAAACGAGGAAGTAGGCTTCATGGAGCTTAAAGTGGTTTGCCTAAGGTCACTTGTCAGTGAGTATGGCTTAGAAACAGACTGGTTAACTGCAGTTGTTGCTCTATATTTTCATAAGTGCTAGGCTGGTACACAAAAGCTTAAGGGAAAAAAGAAACATTTGGAAGGAAAAACTTGTGGAGCCGAAACTCAGTGCCTGGCCTCTGACCTCTTCATTGTGAAGTGTGCATCTGTGCTGTCGCCCAACCACACACAGTTGGCCTCCATTAGCGGTGTTAGGCAGAATGCCTTCCTTGGTCTCACAGCCCTTTTATTTATTTTTTAACTGCAGAGGAGGAGGAAAGTGGGAAAGGTGAAAAGAGAAAGAGAGAAACAGATGATGAAGGAGAAGATGATTAAGACCCGAAACAATCTGCAGGAAACAGAACTGTTGAGTATTGGTTGGACTGCTCATGGATTTGGTAGCTGTTTTAAAAAGGTAGCTGTGATACAAGCCCCAGGACACCCCCACCCAAAGAGCCAAAGAATAGTTCCCGCGACATTCCGCCTTCCTTCGTTTAGCCCCTTGGTAATCCACCACCAAGCCTGGGGACTTCACCCCAACAAAATTGTAAACATTGTTAGGTTTTCGTGTAAGACTCTTGCTGTATTGTGACAGCTGTGATTGGTGAGTTGACCGTCCTGGCTGCCAGTTACACTGCGATTGTAACAACATTTTTACTTTCTGTACAACAAGGAAAAGCTTTGTAAATAAAATCTTAACATTTTGGGTCTGTTTTCTCATGCTTTTCTTTCTGTTCTTTTGTTTGTTTTTTAAAGACATTAGGACATTTTATGTGATAACTGCCAAAATCGTATTTTCTAAGACTACATAAAATAAATGCAGTACTCTTTGGTAAAGCCTAGTTGTACTCTCCCGTTTCTAAATTAGGCTTTTACTATAGCTTGTGTTGTATCTGGAGAACAGGAAGGGGGTATTAGTGGGGAGACTGTCCTGGACTCGCTTTGTAGACCAAGGCTGGCCTCAAACCCAGAGATCTACTTGCCTCAGCCTCCCAAGTGTGGGGTTAAAGGTGTGCGCCACCATACTCAGCAAAATACACAATCTTTGGCCATCACTGTTAGACCCAAAATACACAATCTTTGACCATCACTGTTAGACCAAAAGAGTTCAACAAGTTACTTTAAAATAGTTTGGACTCTGGAACAGTAGCAGAGCATTCTCCTAACATGAATAAGGCCCTGAGTTAGAGCCCTAGCACCAAAGTGCAATTGAGTAATCTGAAGCCTCTGCAAACTAGTATGTGTGTCAAGGGGAAAGCCGTAACCATGTGTTGACTTCTGCATCCCTTTCAGTCTGAAATTGAAGTGAAAATCAGGTGACGTGAGAATCCTCAGCATGGGTGGCCTGGGATCCCATAGACAGGGACTGAGTGGAACTCAGTTTGTTGTCAAGACAGGCATCTGAGCAGGAATGCTGACTAGAAGAAAAGCCTCACCAAGGAGTGGGCAGGTCCTGTGCTCTGCTTAGTTCACAGTGAAGGTGGGAATGTTCTCTTTTCTCCGGGGTTGGAAGAGGAGTGGGATTCTGTAGTGTGGATGGTGCGGGTTTGAGTCTGGACAATTTGGAGTTGTGAGTCCAGCTGTACCAAATAAATTCAATATGAAAGATTAAAGCCTGAATTTATAACTTAAGAAAAGTTAAAATACTATACTCTCAAAATACTATACTGTCAATGGAGTGTCCAAATTAGATATTTTAAAATCCAAGTCTTAGGGAAGTCGAGAAGTTTGAGTTCGTTTCTGGTTGCATCTGTATGATTTTCCTCTACCACTACGAGGCCTTATTTCCCACAAAGCAAACCTTCAGTTTTTTGATATTTATTTTCAGCAACCTGGATGTCTTTATTGCTGCAGTTAAGAGCTCTTACCGTGCTGGGCATGGTGGAGCACACGCCTTTAATCGCAGCACTTGGGAGTCAGAGGCAGGTGGATCGCTGCTACTAGTGTAAGGCTAGTCTGGTTTACAAAGCGAGTCAAGTCTCAGGCAAGGCTACACAGAGAAACCCTGTTTTAAAGGGGAGAAGAAAAAGCTCGCTCTTGATTAATATGAGGGCCAGAGTTGGAATCTTAACCACCTACCTAACAAGCCAGGATTCCTGCGAAGTGCCTGTAACTCCAGCCCAGGAGATTGGACGCCATCTTCTGGCCTCCATGTTCACAAGTTCTCCCCCTCCTCCACCTCCATACACCCACTCAGACATATATTTTGCCTACCTTGTCAAATACCAAAAACAGTAACTTTGGATGATTGTATCCTAGGACAGATCATAGAACTTTCCAATGTCTGTCCTAGGATACAACAAGCTCCTAGCTGTGTGAGAAATTAGCTTACAGAGAAAAGTCAACCCTCAGTGCTCTAAGTAATAAGAAAGAAATGACAGGGCTGGAGAGACAGTGCAGTGGTTAAGAGAGCCTGACTACTCTCGGAGAGGCTCGGTGTTTCCAGCAGCCACATGATTGTTCACAACTGTCTGTGACGCCGGTTCCAGCTCTCTGGGGCACTACACAAGCGCATACCCAGGCAGGCAGAATGTTCTTAAAACCAATAGGGCCTGGAACAAAAGAGGAGCTAGAATTGGGACTAGGGAGGGCCATGGCAAATAGATGAGAGGTGGTAGGGCACTGCTGAGTCCAACATAGTTTTGACCAGGGAATTAGAACAGAGGCTCGGCAGGTGGAGACTCACTTGGATCCACGTTGCTGGCCAAGGCTCTGGCATTTACTGTGTGGTGTTGGCTTCATTCTCTGTACGTGGACATTCAGATACTTGGGTAATCCTTAAACTGAGCCTTCGGCTTCTATCTTGACTTTATCTTAAGGCGAGGTCTATCAGAAGCCTCTGACATTCTGTCTTTTCATTGGGACTTAGGGGCTCAACCGGCACTTGGCTGAAGAATGTTAGAAAGCTCTAAGAAGTCATTTTAATGGGTGGGAGGGGTTGTGGAGCCAGTTGTGTTCTAGGTGGGAAGCTGTTGTGGAGTACATGGTCAGGATTGGCCAGTTCCAGTGGGGTTCCTGGAGATCTAACCAATCATGGGCTTGCCTGAGTAAAATGCCAGCAGAGGCGAGGAGACAACTGAGGCCTGTTGGAAGGGCCTAGGGAAAGGGCCTGCTTAGTAAAACCTGTGTTCTTGCCACAAGTTTGCCTCTGCTACAGGAAGACAGCCATCAGAATGGTGATACTTAGGAACTACAGTCTTAAGAGGATGGTGCAGATTCCCAGAGCCCACACGAAGGGTTATACAGGGAATGCTGCCCACATTCCCGGTGGAGCCCTCTTCCTGGCATTCCTGTTGAGCTACACTACCCTAGCTAGTATCACAAGGGCTGGATGGAACCACAAAACGCTGCTCTTCTCTGTGACCTTCTGCTTTCTCTAGCCCTGTCAGGTTGTGCTGACATCAATTTTAATGAGGCTGATGATACTGCTGTGTTGACATTTTGGAAAGGGAGTCAAGTTACCAGCCTGCTTCAGCCTGCCAGGGAGTCACAGGAAAGCCACCCAGATTGCAGTAAGAATGAAAGTCCTCTCCAGAGCTGACTAGTGAGCCTGGTAGATAATCTGACGTGGTGGAAGGGACTAGTGTGAGGGAGCCTGTCTGAGTGGTTATTTTCCCATAGGAGAAGGGGCTTGAAGACTGAGTATATTTATAAGCACTGTCTGTCTGGTCCCAAACAGCGTGGAGAAGCAAGGTCTCAGTCCCAGAACCCTGGCTGGTGTTGGTGCTTCCTCTTGAGCTGTCCGTGTCCCAGTGTGGACCGTTCTGATTTCTGTCTGGTCAGCAGCGGGGTATTTCTAGTACCCTTACTCTCACCTTCCAGAAAAGCAGGTAAAGGTTTGGGTTAGTGGGGGGTGTCACCTAAGCGTGAGGCTCAGCAGTCGGTGGGCAAAACCAGAGAAGGGCTGAGCTCTCACCCCCACCCTTTTCCTGAGCCTGAGTGGATTGAGGTGTCTTCTAGGATGCTCAGGAGCACCATTTTGGGTAGAAAGACCAGGATACTCATTAACAAGTATGCTTTCAGTTGGAGAAGGAGAAGGTGGCTGCGGGTTCCTTCAGGATTATTTTAGTCATCCCTTGCATGCAGCAGCCACACTGATTTAAGATTCCAACCTAGCCCTCGGTAGTCCAAACTGTTTGTTGCTTGCGCTCCTGGTTTCTGGGTCTGTTTTGTTTTGTTTTGTTTGGAGACAGGCTTTCTCTGTTTAGGCCCGGCTGTCTGGAACTCACTCTGTAGACCAGACTGATCTCGAACTCACAGAGATCTGCCTGTCTCTTCCACCTGGGTGCTGGAATGGTGTGTGCCAGGCTTGCCTTTTGTGTTTTTAAATGGAGTCTGGCTATGTTATGCTCAGCAAGGCTCAGTCTCCAGCCTCAACTTCCTGAGTAGCTGGGACTGACTACAGGTGCATGGCGCTGCTTGCCTTGCCAGCAGGTAAATGACAAAAAAAAGGGGAAGGGGAATTCAAGTGACCGCGGCCCACCCCAGGTTGCCCTATATCCTGTTGTGCATGTTGCTATTGTCTAATGACAGTCCCTGAGGAGCTCTCTGCAACCTCCCAGTGCCTGCAGGACCCTCCGGACATGGAGTCCCACCACAGCTGCTCCTGTCCTCTCTTCCCAGCCATTCTTTCTGCCACCTGCTTCCTCATGCCCTCTGGGGGGGAGCTGTACCTTCCTGAGCAGTTCACTGTCATTCATGCCACCTCTACAGTCTAGACACTCTTCCTTCCTCAGCACAAGAACCCGCCCCACACAGAGCAAAGGCATTAGTACCACTGGACTCTTCAAAGAGCTTCTCCAGGCTATCTGATGCCCCAATAGCCAGGCTGTCTCTTCCCTGTCTTGTCTCCCTTGTCTGGTGGTGAATACCATGGCCTATGTCAGCCTCTTGCTGGATCTACGACACTGGCATGCACTTGCCCCTGTGGCCAAATGCAGTGCATGCCTGGGGCCTCCCCAGCAGACAGCTTTATACAGGGATTCCCCCACAGACATACAGAGGCAGCTTCCAGTGCTGGAGGCTGAAGGCAGCTCCAAGCCTCTCTGTTTGGCCTGGAGATACCCGCTGCAAATGCATGAGTGTGTGTGCAGATTCCTCCCTTTTAGAAGGATAGCAGCCCACTCTAATGACCCCACAGTAACTAAATTTTGTTACAGCGATACTATTTTCAAGCAGAATCACTTTCTGAAGTGCTGGGGTTAGAGTTTCAACATGTGAACGTAAAGGTCACACACACCAGCCCGAACACCAAACGAGCGATTCCTGAGGCCCGATGAAATAGCTCCCATATCGCAAGGTCAAGTTCTCGGAACACAGTGTGGAAAAAAAGGAATGTTACCAGCTTTTTGAGTAAGCTTGGGCTCTGGCCGCCCCTGCAGACTAGGCACAACTCAGCCATCTCTTTCCACTAAACTGAAGAAAAGTGAGAGTGACAATAAGAAAGATCCATTGGCCACAATGGGGGGAGGAATAAAGGTGCCTTTGACATGCCGGGTGTGGTGGCGCATGCCTTTAATCCCAGCACTCGGGAGGCAGAGGCAGGCGGATCGCTGTGAGTTCGAGGCCAGCCTGGTCTACAAGTGATTCCAGGATGGCCAAGGCTACACAGAGAAACCCTGTCTCGAAAAACCAAAAAAAAAAAAAGGTGCCTTTGACACCAATTTTGTCTTTAGGATACTGACACAAGATTTGTGTTTAAGTAGGTGTCCATACCTGCCAAGTAGTCTTGACGGAGGTGTGGTAATTGACCCATTATCTCTGGTGTAGTCCGTCTTTGCAAGGTGGTCTGATCAGTTTTAATGTGTTAACCTCTGAGGGTTCAGTCTTCATGGGCAATTGTCCTCATGATGGGGAAGGCTCTGTCCATGAAGTTTTGTTTTTCTCGAAATACGAAGTGATTTAAGAGGAAATTTTAATGTATCTCTTAGGCTGTGGACATAGCTCGGTTGGTAGAATGCTTGCCTGGCATGGTGGTGCATGCTTGTAATCCTAGCACAAGGGAGGTGGAGGCAGGAGGATCAGGAGTTCAAGACCAGCCTGTGCTACGTGAGATTCCCATCTCAACAACAAAGAAGGCAGCTGTTCCGTGTCTCAGATGGTTTTCTTCTGAACCACTTCTAATAAACCATGGTTCTCAGAACCCCTCCTTGGGCTCCTGGTGTGGCTAGAACTCCAGGAAAGCTTCTATAGGTTAACCTATCTGCTGTGAAGGATGTGCAAGGAGACACAAGCAATGCATAGGGTAAGGTGTGGGGAGGAGCACGGTGCTTCAGAGACGTGACCACATGGAGAGGTGGCCTGCCAGAACCATGGAAGAAACCCCCAAACTGAACATCATTAAGCCATACAATACAGGCTCTTTAAGCTCGATTTCTGGTCACTTTGTTGATGTTGGACTCTCCTTAGCATCAAGGTCACCTGCTTTTGGTCAAATGCCTGGTGTTGGGGTCATTCACACACCTACCACAAAGCTGAGGCTGAAACCCAGGGCCTCACATAGCAACTAGACAAGCAGTTTTTCTACCAAGCCTTATCCTATGCACTGTGTCCATTGTCAAAGAAAAATAAAATGACTTTGCCTTGGGAGTTCGAGCCCAGACTGGTCTACAAAGTGAGTCCAGGACAGGATAGCCAAGGATACACAGAGAAACTCTTGTCTTGAAAAACCAAAACCAACCAAACAAAACCAAATGGCTTTCCCTCTGGAATTTTTTTTTTAAAAAGATTTATTTATTGTGCATACAGTGCTCTACCTGTATGTATGCCTACACTGCCTACACGCCAGAAGAGGGCATTAGATCACATTACAGATGGTTGTAAGCCACCATGTGGTTGCCGGGAACTGAACTCAGGACCTCTGGAAGAGCAGCCAGTCTTCTTAATCTCTGAGCCATCTCTCTTAGCCCTCCCTCTGAGATGTTTATTATCATTTATTACTGATCTAACTATGATAAGCTATTTAGTTGTTTGTTTTGAGACGGTTTCTCTGTGAAGCCTTAGCTATCCTGGACTGCTTTGTAGACCAGGCTGGGAACTCACAGAGATCCACCTGTCTCTGCCTCCCAAGTGCTGGGATTAAACAAAGACGTGTGCCACCATGCTCAGCCTTTCTTATTTTTTTAAAAATGTTTTCATAGGTGTTTTGCCTGAACATATGTCTCTGTACCACATGCATACAGTGCTCACAAAGGCCAGAAGAGGGCATCAGATCCTTTGGAACTAGAGTTACAATAGGTTGTGCATTGCTATGTGGGTGCTGAGAATCCAGCCTGGGTCCTATGGAAGAGAGCAGCCAGTGCTTTTAACCACTGAGCCATTTCTTCAGCTATCGTTTTTAAATGCTTTTAAGGCTAGCTCAGTGGTTGAGTACATGCCTAGTAAACGCAGGGCCTTAGGGCCCATTCCCAGTACCACAAAATGACTAAAGATAAAATGCTTTGCTCTGTCTAACTTCCTTTTACATTCCTGCCTTTGATTTTGCACAATGGAGACAAAAGGATGGATGTATCCATTGATTGATTGATTGATTGATTGATTTTTGGCTTTTGAGATAGGGTTTTTCTGTGTAACCTTGGCTGTTCTAGATTTGCTTTATAGACCAGGCTGGCTTTGAACTCACAGCAGTCTGTTTGTTTTGAGACAGTTTCTCTGTGTAGCCTTAGCTATCCTGGACTTGCTTTGTAGACCAGGCTGGGAACTCACGGAGATCCACCTGCCTCTGTCTCCCAAGCACTGGGATTGCAGGTGTGCACCACCATGCCCAGCCTCCATATTTTTAAATCAAGCCCTTAAAATGGTGATAATTGTTGGATTACCTTTTCAGGCAAAATAAGTACCTGAGAGAAGTCAGCTTCCAGGAGGAAAGGATTTCTCTGCCCACAGATTCAGTGCATGGCTGCTTGGCTGTTTGCATGGTTTATCCGTCAGTCCACTCTGCATTTCTGAATGAAGACGGTAGATAGTTCAGGGCATTCCTGCATTGGCTCATTGGTGGCCTCACTGCAGTGTGTGTGTGTGTGTGTGTGTGTGTGTGTGTGTGTGTGTTGTCTTCCTCCTTGCTCTCCATCATCTTATTTTTGTGACAGGATCTTTTACTGAACTCTATTAATTCAGATAGGCTAAGCCGGGCGTGGTGGCACACACCTGTAATCCCAGCACTTGGGAGGCAGAGGCAGGAGGATCTCTGTGAGTTTGAGGCTAGCCTGGTCTACAAATTGAGTCCAGGGCAGCCAAGGCTACATAGATAAACCCTGTCTCAAAAACCAAAACTGGCCAATGAAACTCAGGGCTCCCCACCTGTCTGGCTTAGTAGCACCCAGACTATATATGTGGTCTATACACATTTTATTCATGGGTGCTGGGAATCCAAACTCAGGTACTCTTGCTTGGTGGCAAGCACTTTGCTGACTGAGCCATCTCCACAATCCTTCGCCTCACATTTTAACAAAGTTAACCCAAGAGTTGTGTGTGGGTGCTCAGACCTGCACTAAGAGGCTTAAGCTGGAAAATTCCCTAAAGTACAAGGCGAGCCTTGGCTTCATAGTGAGTTTGAAGCTAGCCTGGACCACAGTAAGACTCACAAGAAAAAAAAACAAAAAACAAAACCAGGTACATGTGTAATGTGTAGGTGGTTCCTGTAATCCTAGGACTCAAGAGATGGAGGTAGGGGCATTATAAATTTAAGGCCGTCCTGAACTACATAACAAGACTTATCTCAAAAACAACAAGAGAAACCGTTTTGGGTTTTTTCGTTTTTCCGAGACAGGGTTTCTCTGTGTAGTCTTGGCTGTCCTGGACTCACTTTGTAGACTGGGCTGGCCTCAAATTCACAGTGATCCACCTGCCTCTGCCTCCTGAGTGCTGGAATTAAAGGCATGCGCCACCCTGCCTGGCTTTGTTTTTTGTTTTTTTGTTTTTGTTTTTTTCAAGGCAGGGTTTCTCAGTAGCCCTGGCTCCCAATTTAACTCTAACAGGACTACAAACTTAAATACAAACACAGTTTTCAGAAAAGGCTGTGGTGGACACACATAGACTCCCATCACTTGGGAGGCAGAGGCAGTTAGAGCTCTGAGTTCCAGGCTAGCCCTGGCTAGTCTGGGCTATAGAGTGACATCTTTTATTAAAAACAAAAACAAACAAACAAAAAAACAAGCTATAGCTCCCGATGTGGGGAAAGGGGCTTGCAGTAGCCTTGACCACTTGTGTTCAGTCCCTGAGCCCCACAAGGTGAGAGAACTGACTCCTGCGTCCTGCAAGTTGTTCTCTGACTCCAACAGAAGTGCCTCGGCATGGGGGCACTTAACACATAAACACAAAATAAATTAAAATGTAATTTTAAGGGGAGGGGCATGGAGAGATGGCTCCGCAGTTAAGAGCACTGGCTGTTCTTCCAGAGGAACAGGGTTCAGTTCCCAGCACCTACATGGCAGCCCACAGCTGTCTGTAACTCCAGTTCTAGGGGATCTGACATCCTCATACAGATATACATGCAGACAAAACACCAGTGAACATGAAATCAAAATAAATAGTTAAAACAAAGCAGCAGTGACAACAAACCCAAAACAGAAATCTAACTGATTGGAAAAAACCTTTAGAGTCTAGATGCAGGAAAGCGCTACCAGCCTCAGGCCCAAGGCATGACCCAGAAAGGGAAACAGTAATACACTGTACTTCATTAAAATGAAAAGCCTTTGTTTTGCAAAAGACTGTGAAACAGTGGTAGCTACAGACTGGGAGAAAATACCTACAACTTACCTAGCTGACAAAAGGACTAGAATTTAAACATACAAAATGAAAACTCAGCAGGGAAAATCAGTAGCATTAAAAATGGTGAGCTGAGCCAGGTGATGGTGGCGCACGCCTTTGATCCCAGCACTGGGGAGGCAGAGGCAGCTGGGTCTCTGAGAGTTCGAGGCCAACCTGGTCTACAAACAGGGTCCAGGACAGCCAAGGCTACACAGAGAAAGTCTGTCTCAAAAAAAAAAAAAAAAAAAAGAAAAGAAAAGAAAAGAAAAGAAAAATCTAACCCCAAAGCTTCCATACTGTATGGTTCCCTCACTATATTACTAGCCAGGGGCTGGTGGTGCACACCTTTGATCCCAGCACTGTGGGAGGAAGAGGCAGGCAGATCTCTGAGTTTGAGGCCAGCCTGGTCTACAGAGTGAGGTTTGTTTGTTTATTTATTTATCTATTTTTGAGATGATAGAATTGTAGTCATGGCTGCCAAAGGGTAAGGGGTGGTGGGTGGGGTAGGAAGCTGAGACGGACGATAAAATTGAATGATCCTGTGCTTTATTGGAGCAAGTCAGAATTTATGGAAAGGTCTCAAGAGAGATGGGTTTGGAGCTGGAGAGCAGGCTCAGCCATGAAGAGCACTCCACATGGCTCACAACTGCCTGTAAGCACAGCAGTAGGGGGTCCAGCAACCTCTTTTCCCTCCTTGGGGGAATCCAGGCAGCATTTAAGGTGCTGAGTCAAGAGGACTGAATTTGAGGCCAGCCTAGGCTACACAGGCTGGGGCAGGGGGATGTAGACACACCCACTGGACACCCTGATCCCCTGTGGATGTCTAAAGTTCCCAGCAACATCAGGAACAAAGTTGAGATCTCAGTGATCTGCAACCAGTGAGCTAAGGGGATGGAAAGACCATGGAGTGATGGTCCTCCCAGAGGGGTGGACCTAGCTAGGTGATGACACTAGTGACTTCTGTGTGGATGAAGGTGGCAGCAGATCACCTGCAGTGGGACCAGGCTATGCGATGCAATCTTCACCCCACAGCTCTCTGGTGGGCCTATCCGCCCCCCCCCCCCAAACACAGACACATAGGAGGAAGTTCCCAGCCGGATGGGGGAACCTGACTTAGCCCTGGTGCTCTCTGCTTTTGGGTGTGTGTTTTTCAGGCTTCACACATGGAAGCGAGCACTCTTTCCCCACGCCAGAGCCTATGTTTCCTGACTGTCTCAGGACCCTGTGTCTTTGCAGGCCTGCAGGCAGGAGCCAGCGCAGGAAGGAATCAGTATCAGTAGGAAGGGATTGGAGATGGGGAGGTGGAGCCTGAGCCCAGAGGTTTACTCTCCTGAGCCTTTTCCAGAGACCGGCAGGCACCATCTTTTATCTCCCACCTCTCGGTATGTGCATGTTTTCCACTGCATTTAATTACAATTGCTCGCACGAAAATGGCTGGGAGGGTATTTACCTGAGCAAGTAATCTATCCTCCTGCCCTCTATTTAAATGTAAACCCTGTGTTAGCACTGGACAGAGGCATCATATTTGTTCCTCTTCCCAGAGCAGCCACTCTGGAAAAATCTCTCTGCATTTCCGTATTGTCACCTTTTTATTAAGAAATTTTATTTTATGGGTATGGGTGTTTTACTTTCATATATGTCTGTACACCTTGTGCCTACAGAGCTGGAAGAGGACATTAGATCCTCTAAAATTGGATGGTTGTGAGCCACCATATGGGAATCTACTCCAGATCCTTTGGAAAAGCAGCCAGTGCTTTTAACCACTGAGCCATCTCTGCAGTCCCTCCCTTGTTATGGCTGCCAGGGCCCAGGTTTATGTACTAAAATCTTTGGTGACCAAGATTGCTATCATTTGTGGCTTCTCGGGCAGACTCAGTTTGGGCTTCTCATTGCCTTTGGTGTAATTTGCTATCAGACATATATGTGTGAACATTCTTCATTTTCACTGCAAACGCCTTTCATTTTATTGCAGTTTATAGGAAAGGACCACAGCCCTTTGCTGCCCGTTCTGGTCCCTGGCACAGAGCAGGCACTCTGGAATATGAGTTTCTGGATATACGTGTGAGGCACCTGCAGGAAACAGAAGCAGGCAAAGTGGTCAAAGGTCACAATCTTGGAAGCAGGGGATACCCACAGTTGGCTCTTAGCTCTCTTGTCACCCAGGGTAGGATGGACACAGCTAAGAAACTAGCCTCATGCTATAGAGAAATGCCCAAGGCTAAGAAAGCCAGAAGAAGATGTCTGTGTGACTCATAACGAGTCTAGAAATGGAACTCAGGAGGCTGGGAGATCAGCCTCTGGCCACATCAGGGCAGGTCTTTGGCAGCGGGGGTGGGGACCCATGAGTGGTTTAATAACTCACTTCTTCCTTAAGTGAACTTGCCAGAAAACTGACGTCAGTAACAGCCCCATCAGTTATGTCCTCCCGGGATGCTGAACAAGGCTGGGAGAGTAAACGGATGTGGTGAATTAGCCCTCAGACTTCCAGAACATTGCACCCTGCTGTTCAGGCTGTGCTCTGGAGCATGTGAGGACCTCCCCCCCCACACACACCACCCCCAGCTCTAGAACACAGTTCTAAAATATGGCTCCCGCGTGACACAGAGCAGAGCAAGCACTATCTCTCCTGGGCTCAGCATGTCCCTAGGTTTTGCCCTGGGTTTGGTGTTGTATACTGTCCCAGATGGTCCCTGACCCCAAGTATGTTAGAGTGGCACGGGGACATCAAAGAGGGTCAGCTAATAATTAAAAGGTAAGAAGCCGGCAGAGAAGCCTATGAAGGAGTGAGAGGAAATGACTAAGGCACAAGAGCAAGCAGAAGATGGCTAAGCTTAGAGTGCTGAAGAGAACCTTACCAGGAAACAGCCTGTGGCCTGGAGGTGACAGAAGGAACATGGCACCAGGGTTCTCTAGCTCTTCCATGCCTCTTCCGCCAGCCACAGGAAAGGGTCCAGTGCTGGCCTTTACTTTGTTTTGAAAACCCTTCTCACATACGCTCACCCATTTGGACAGATTGAACATTGATTCACCAGCCAACCAGGAAAAGCCACAGAGAGCACCAGAAACTATCAAAACACAGGATCAAGAGCAGGTAAATTGCATCCTCTAGCTGTTCAGTGGTAGAGCACTTGCCTATCATGTCAGGGTGCTGGGCTTCATATACCAAAAGCAGGGAAGCAAACAAGCAAAAAACCTATATTGCTTGCTGCAGTGTGGGGAAGTTAGCTTTTAATTCACTCCGAGTTTTTTATTTAATAACGATATCAGCCTAATTGATTTTTTTGTGGTGTGTGTGTGTGTGCGCGCGCGCGCGTGTGCGTGCACGTACGCATACGCACGCATGCATTTCTTTCAAGACCGGGTCTCATGTAGGGATGGCTGATTAAAGGTATGTGCCACCACGCCCAGCTGGCCTGTAACTATGTAAACCAGGCTGGCTTAGAACTCAACAGAGATCCCAGCACTCAGGAGGCAGAGGCAGGTGGATCTCTGAGAGTTCCAGGCCTGCCTGGTCTACAAAGTGTGTCCAGGACAGCCAGTGCTGTTACACAGAAAAATCCTGCATGGAAAAACCAAAATGAAGAAGGAGAAGGAGGAAGAAGAGGAGAGGAGGAGGAGGACGACGACAACAACAACCACCACCAACTCAACAGCGATCTGTCTACTTCTGCCTCCTGAGTTCTAAGATTAAAGATGTATGTTACCACCCCCAGATTAATTTTTTTTTATTTAATCACAGATTACATAAAGTTACAATGATTTTCATTCCTCTTGTTTTTTTTCTTATATTTGTTCATCCTTAATTTAGACACAGCAGCCCGTGCTAGTAAACTCAGCACTCAGGTAGATCAGAAGCTCCAGGCCATCTGTAGCTATATTGCAGATCAGAAAACAGCCTAGGCTCCCTGAGGCCATGTCTCAAAACAAAAACAAACCCACAACAATAAATAATGGAATTACCTATCCCCGTTCTCTGCAGCCCTAGCTGACGTGGAACTCACTGTGTGGCAGCAGTTCCGGCCAGTGCTACAACTATGGGCAGGAGCCACCATGCTTGGCTGAGATTGTTTTCGTTAGCCAAAAGTGACCGCGTTTCTTTAGTGTCATATTTCCTATTCTCTGTGATCAAGGTCTGTCGCTCTGCCAACTAACATAGCACACGTATATTCTGTCCAGCCATGAGCCCAGCTTCTATCTCCTTTCATTGTCTCCAGCAATGGGCCTTTGATGTTGGTTTTTCTTTCTTTCTTTTTTTAATAATTTATTTTTATTTCATATGCATTTTGCCTGAATGTACACCTGTGTGAGGGTGTTGGATCTTCCAGAACTGAAGACAGCTGTGCGCTGCCATGTAGGTGCTGGGAATTGAACCCAGGTCCTCTGGAAGAGCAGTCAGTATTCAACCACTGAGCCATCTCTCCAGCCCTTGATGTTGATTTTTTTCAAGACAGCTCTAGCTGTGCTGGTACTTTTTCTGTAGACCAGGCTGGCCTCGAACTCAAATCGATCCGCCTGCCTCTGCTTCCCTGAGTGCTGGGATCAAAGGTGTGCGCCACCACGCCCGGTGACTTGCACCCTTTGGGACACACGCTAGTTCTCTGTGGGTGTTGCTTGCTCTCTGTTTCTTCTGCTCTGTTCACCCCCACTCCCTCTACCCCCTACCTGCTGCTTTCCTCATCGTCAGTCAGACTCCTTCTCAGTCTTTCTCACTAGGTACGGCATCTAGAGTTCCCTCTCTCCCAGCCAGGTTCAGATGTGTTTCTTCCTGTTTGGTGGGCAGTCTGAAGTGCATGTTTATTCCAATATGTTCAAACCTTGCCCTACTCCACTCTCCAGTTCTGTGTAGTCAAACAGGCGATCAATCTAATTCTTTTTCTTTTTTTAGATTTATTTATTATTATCTGCATGTACACCTGCCTGCCAGAAGA
Source organism: Acomys russatus (assembly GCF_903995435.1). Classification (NCBI taxonomy): domain Eukaryota; kingdom Metazoa; phylum Chordata; class Mammalia; order Rodentia; family Muridae; genus Acomys; species Acomys russatus. The sequence goes on from NC_067138.1 coordinate 57,334,789, forward strand.
GGGCACCAGATCGCGTTATAGATGGTTGTGAGCCACCATGTGGTTGCTGGGAATTGAACTCCGGACCTTTGGAAGTTCTTAACTTCTGAGCCATCCCTCCAGCCCCAGATCAATCTAATTCTTGGGTCTCCACTTGGTCTGAAACTCAGGGAGTGCACTGTAAGAGCTCTGGGCAGGGAGACACCCCAGGCTTCAGTCTGAGCCCTGCTCTGGAGTTCAGGATGGCTTTGGCCAAATCAGTGAAACTTCCTGAGCCCACGGCATCTCGTATAGTAGGAACAGCTAAGGCTATTTAAAATGTCCTACACTAGGGACTGGGGTGTTGGCTCAGTGGTCAAGAACACTGGCTTCTCTTGCAGAGGACTTGGGCTCAGTTCCCAGCATCCACGTAGCAGCTTGCAACCATCTGTACTCCAGTTCCAGGGGATCTGATTGCCTCTTCTCACTTCTGTGGGTACCAGGCACACACGTGGGCCACAGACAGACATACAGGCAAAATACTCACATACATTAAAAATAAAAAAATTAAGTACCACACCAATTGTTGTGATCAAAGGTTTCTATACACTGTTTTAAAATTCTATATGATGTTTCTACTTCAGGGAAGAATGTAAAAATTGCTGGAGAAGACTGAAGAGCACCATTTTGGTGATTCTCAAGTTATATCTTCAAAGATTACCAGGGAACCTTTCCCCTATCTCTGCTCTTGGCTCTCTCTCTTGGTAAATGAGGCGTCCAGTGACACCTTGGATGGAGTTATAATCTGATAGGGTAAAACCAGGAGCCACTAGGGTTGCATGAGGGGTTTGGTATTTGCCCTTTCCTTCTAAACGTGGTTTCTTGTGAGATTTCTAGAAAACTGCAGGCTACAGCTGGAAAAGGAGAATGAGGCAGCGTTAACTGTGGAAATTCCTGCTAAGCTGCGGACAAGAGGGTCACTTGGGTTCCTGGGTGAGTGCGCCTCTTCCTTTTCATGTTCCATGTCTTTCTGTTCCGTCTCAGAACCAGCAGCCATGGGATTCGAACGCAGGTCTTCCTGTCTGCACTGTGGGGCGCACTCTCTACTAGTCCTTAGTGTCCAGTTGTAAAGTAGTCCTCGCTGTGCCTGAAGGCTGTGGGCAAACCCGTTGCTCCAGCCACGGGCCTCCGCGGCGCAGGAGGGGCGTGGCTTGCTCTTCTCCCCGCTCTTCGCGAGGGAGAGCTCCGATTGGCTGCCGAGCGAGACTGGGCCCACGGATTGGCTGTGCGGCGGCCGCCGGCTGACGTGGCGGGGCCGGGACCTGCGGGCCTGCGCGGCGGGTGCGGAAACGCCTGGAGCAGCGAGCCGGCGGGGCAAGCACCATGCCGCTGGAGTTGGAGCTGTGTCCCGGGCGCTGGGTGGGTGGGCAACACCCGTGCTTCATCATCGCCGAGATCGGCCAGAACCACCAGGGAGACCTGGACGTGGCCAAGCGTATGATCCGCACTGCCAAGGTGAGGGGGCGGGGCCGGGGCAGGTCCGCGTAGGGTTAACCGAGGAGTTTGAGAGAAGCCCGGGAGGCGGGTTAACGGAGGGGCCCCGGGAGAGTTCACAGAGGAGCTCGGGAGAGCGGGGCCGCGAGAGCCTTCTGGTACTTGGTGTCTCACTTGCCTTAGCTCCGCGACTCGCCCTCCCGGCTGACCAGACCTCTTTCTTTCCCTTTCCGGTTAGATCAGCTTTCTACTCCTGCCTGTCAGCTTTCATGGCTCCCTACCTAACCAGGATCTTAGGCACCCAGCCCCTTGCTGCTTGTCATATGTCACCTTGGAGATCCTGCCGTGACATTTGTCCACAGTCCTCGGAAGTTGCTGTAGCTTTTCTTCTCCTGTCACTCCCAGTGTTTGGATTATTACACGGTGAGGAGTGCAGATCCTGTTAGGGAACCTCTACGCCTAAGCTGTCTGATTTGAAAACCTGCTTCCTGGAGTTGTGATGAGCCTCAACAGAAGAAAGGAGTGTAAAGTACGCTAGTCAGAACTCCTCAGATGACCCCTACTACTGCTAAGATGCTTATGAGTCGTTCTTCCCCTACCCCCCTTTCTCTTAGAAAATAACCACTCAGAAAAGTCCGGACTACAAGGATGATTTCTCCACCCACACCCCGCAGCCCTAGGTCTCACACTGTTCTGTTTCTAGTCCTTTTGAAACAGGGTCTCACTCTAACCTGGGCTAGCCTGGGACTCACCATATAGCCCAGGCTCTTCCTCAGTCACTCTGTTTCTGTCTTCCAAGTGCTGGGATTACAGGAGCAAATCTTCACTTCAGGCTTGTCATACTTTCAGCCTTTCTGCCTTTGAAGAGATGTTAGTGTTTATCATTGTGACCCTATGCCCCAACTTTAATAAAGTCTGTCCCATGATTTCTTGGTTTATCGTCTTTTTAATTGATTGAGTTTTGATTGAGTCTATAATGTGGATTGGCTTGGAAGACTATGTAGACCAGACTAGGCTCAAACTTGTGGTAGTGCCCCTGCCTCAGTCTCCCAAGTGCTGGGATTACAGACATGGGCCATTACAGTCAGCAAGCAGTTCCTGGAGCTGGAAAATTGCCTCAGTGGTTAAGAACACTGGCTTCTCTTCCACAGGACCTGGGTTCAGTTTTCAACACCCACACGACACTCACAGCTGTCTCTAACCCCAGTTCTGGGGGATCTGACACCCTCTTTTCATCTCTGCTCACACCAGACACACACATACTCAGAGTGCACAGACATTCATGCAAACAAAACACTCCCCCCAAAAAAAATGGTGGCAGCAGTGGTGCAGGCCTTTAATCCCAGCACTCAGGAGGCAGAGGCATAATCTCTGAGTTCCAGGCCAGCCTGGTCTACAGAGTTCAGTCCAGGACTGCCAGGGCTACACAGAGAAACCCTGTCTCAGAAAGCTTAAAAAAAAAGGTAGCTCTCACCATTGTTAGCTGGTCGCCTAACTTCATATCACCTGATAAGTTTTTTCTTACCCTTCCTCAGGATTAACTAACTGGTCTTGTGAATGCAGTGCCATCAAAGCACAAAGAGACTTTAAAGTAACTGCTAGCAGGATTTAGATCTCGCTCTGAGGTGCTGAGCTAAGCGCAATTAAGTGTCTTTAATTCCTACAACAGCCAGTTGTCAGCTTCATTGTAGAGACTGAAAAGGCTGGTTGCTGTGGAGTGTGTCTTTGGTCCCAGCATTTGGAAATAGAGGGAGTCAGATCTCTGTGAGTTCAAGGCCGGCCTGGTATACCTTGCAAGTTCCAGGCCCATCAGAGCTACATAATGAGACATTGTTTCAGAAATGTGTGGTTTTTAATCTTTGCTTTAGACACAGATCTCCAGGCTTTGTGTTGTCAAGAGGGAGATCCCTGCTTTTCTTTCCAAGGAACAGTCTGTTTTTCAAAGGCGTGACCTCTTTGTATGATAAGGTGAGAGCTATACAGCCTAGCTATGTAGGCTGTAAAACTATCTAGAGATATAAAACTGTGCCAACAGAGTTATAGGTTTTCTCTCAGAGTTTCTCTTTAGCTCTGGAGGGCATTGGGGTTGGTGGACACAGTGACAGGGCTGGGGCTGTGCTGTCATGCAAGGGGCCTGGCCTCCAGTCAGGACGTTTGCTAGATGAATGGTTCTGAGCAGGTGACTTTTCTGGGCCTCAGATTTTTCTCATTTCACTCTATTTTTGCTGATGTTTTGAGATTTAAAGCCGGAGAATTTCTTACAACCCTACATTTAGTCTTTGCTGCCGTTTGTGGCAGGAGCCACAGCTATAAGTTCTGTTACCTAGAGTTTGCAGCATACAAGCTCACTTGCTCACGTGATGAGCCTGTTATATTTAGAGTGCGTGTGCACAGATGTGCGTCTCAGGGCCTGAACCCAGGTCATCACACCGGATGGCCTGAGCATTTACCTGCTGAGACATCTCACCAGCCCAGTGAAGTACATTTTTCAAAGGATTTAAAACTTTTTGTCTTTCTTTTTTCTTTTCTTTTTAAGACAGGACCAGGACAGGACTATGTTGTAGTCCTGGATGGCTTGGAACTTGCTATGTAGACCAGGCTGGCCACTGCCTCTTAGGTGCCTGGCATTAAAGGCACACACCATTATACTTTGTTTAAATATTTTTTTTTTGTTTTTTGTTTTTGTTTTTGTTTTGTCGAGACAGGGATTCTCTGTGTAACAGCCCTAGCTGTCTTAGACTCATTTTGTGGACCAGGCTGGCCTCGAACTCACAGAGATCCACCTGACTCTGTCTCCCGAGTGCTGGGATTAAAGCTTGGTTTAAATATTTTCCCCCTATGATTTATTTGTTTAAATTATGTGTATGTGCACACAAGGCTCAGTGTATCTTTGGAGGTCTGAGCTTCCAGGAGTTTTCGCCTACCCCTCCCTGTGTGGGCCCCAGGATCAGACTCAGTTTGTGAGGCTTATTGGCAAGCATTGTTATTTGACGATCCATATTACCAATCCTCCACTTTATCACTTGAGACAAAGTTTCTCCCTGAACCTATTGCTCATGAATTTGGCTAGACTGGCTGGTCGGCCAGCCCTGGGGATGGCGCTATAGGCACATGGCACCATCTTTTTCATGGGTGCCGGGGACTGAACGTCAGCCCTTGTGACCTCACTTCACCCACTGAGCATCTCTGCAGCCACAGCCCCTTTTGTCTGAATGTAATGACGTCATGTTCTCCCAAGATTCCTGCTCCAGGTCACTGAAAATGTCCTACTGCGTGTTACAGGAGTGCGGGGCTGACTGCGCTAAGTTTCAGAAGAGTGAGCTGGAGTTCAAGTTTAACCGGAAGGCCCTGGAGAGACCGTATACTTCGAAGCATTCCTGGGGGAAGACATACGGGGAGCACAAAAGGCACCTGGAATTCAGCCACTCCCAGTACAAGGAGCTGCAGAGCTATGCGCAGGAGATTGGCATCTTCTTCACTGCCTCTGGCATGGATGAGGTGAGCGCCCAGCCTGCTTAGCAGCTGCTAGTGGACCCATGGGATGCCGAAGCAGGCTTAGTGGCACCCACTTACAACTCTAGCACCTGGGAGGTAGAGTAGTTCAGACCAGCCTCAGCTCCGGGGTAAGTTTGAGGCCAGCCTGAGATTGCTGAGACTCTCAGAACAATACAGAAGCCAAGATGAGCATCTTTACTGTGCATCCTTAGTTGCTTCCTTAGAGTTGCTCTCTAGAAATGGGTGTTAGGGTGGACTTTAGGGATGTGCTTTTACTGTCCTTGGGTTAGTTTCTCATTGCTTTAGTCAGATTGTGGAAAGGCTTGCTTGTGCGCGCATACACACACACACACACACACACACACACACACACACACACACACAGTCTCTCTGTTGGTCTCTCACTATGCCTTACTATGTAATCCTAGCAGAACCCTTTATGTAGATCAGGCTGACCTGCAATTCACTGAGTTTCCTGCCGCTGCCTCCCTCTCCTTGGTGCTGGGATTAAAGGTGTGCCCTACCACACCTAATATGTAAAAGATACTTCTGCCCTTGTGTTGGTCTTCTAGACTTCAAAATATATGTGTAATTGTAAGCATTGGTCCTGGTGCCTGTCATTCCAGCCCTGGCTAGTTTAGGCAGGAGGATTGTTGTGAGTTCAAAACCAGCCTAGGCTGTATGGTGAGTTTCAGACTACTCAGAGCTACAAGAAGTGAGATTCCATTTCAAAGATAACTAAATAGGGCCTGTGAGGTGCTTAGCAGTAATTCCAGTTGCCCCCATGTCCTTCATGGTGGACAGAGAAAACAAGCTCTCTCAAGTTGTCCTTAGATGTCCACGTATCCTTACTTGTGCCACGGCCCTTATGCTACTCTGCCTTAAATAAATACATACACAAAATTAAAAAAAAAATTAGCCCGGTACTGATGGCACATGCCTTTAATCTAGCACTTGGAAGACAGACAGGCTGATGTCTGTGAGTTTGAGGTCAGCCTGGTGTACAGAGTGAGTTCTAGGACAGCCAGGGCTACACAGAGAAACCGTGTCTCGAAAGACAAAACGAAACAACAACAACAACAAAATAGATGGATGAGGAGAGGTAGCGAGCCCAGGCTTCTGGCAAGCGTGTTGTTTTCATGCTTCAGGGAGATCAGATTTTTCTCAGTTCAACATTAGAGTGAGAAGGCACTGAGCGAGGAAAGGCGCTTGCCACGTGTCAAGGTCAACCCCAGAACTTGGAGGAGTTGCTTTTCTCCTTCCATCATGGCAGGGGTGGGGGTGGGGGGTGGGGTAGGATGAAAAGCAACCCAAAAAGTAAAAAGACTAATAGTCCCAGCCCCTGGGGGGTAGATGGAGTCTGGAGGACAGCTGGCATGACCAGCCTGGACAACACAATTCTGAGCCGCAAACAGTATTGCTTTTCTCAACTGAGAACCCTCTTGCTTCCCTTGCTCTCCTGGCTAGCCTGGGGCAGCGAGGGGGGAAATGGGTCTGTAAAACCTTTTACAAAAGAGTAAATTGAGACAGGTATAGTGGCACACACCTTTAATGTCAGCACTTGGGAGGCAGAGGCAGGTAGATTGCTGTGAGTTCGAGGCCAGCCTGGTCTACAAAGCGAGTCCAGGACAGCCAAGGCTACACAGAGAAACCCTCTCTCAAAAAAACCAAAAAGAAAAGGGGGGGGGGGGGAGTAAATTATGCTTGCCTTGCCAAGCCAGCAGTTCTTGCCTGGCCTCCTTAGAGCTGGCTTGGTTGAGTTGTCTGTCCTTCTGTGTCCCCCTATCCCCCTCTGTTTCTGAAGCAGGTGGCTTCCCCTCACTTCCTTATGACAGCCAGCATTTACCGAGTCCCTCCTTTCTCTGCTGTGCATGCTGCTCTGGGCGCCTCTGTGTGCTCAGGAAAGGTTAAGGTGTGACAGATTTTATGCAGGCTGAAAAAGTTCCCTGGACACCTGTCAGGGTGGTGCACAGAGGAGGTGGACTTTGCCCAAAGAAAGCTCTGTGTTTAGGCAACAAGCAGAAGCCATCTGGGGCCCCCCCTGAAGGACACTTGCTCAGTGATGTCACCCCTGAGCTCTGCACTTCCCTGTCCCCCTTCCCCTAGCTGCCTGCCTGCCTGGTGCCTCTAACAGAGTTGAAGCTTGTTTTTAAACTCTGTTTTTTGTTGTTTGTTTTTTAAAGATTTATTTACTTATTCTGCTTGCATGTGCACCTGCACAGCAGAAGAGGTCGCCAGATCTCATAGATGGTTGTGAGCCACCATGTGGTTGCTGGGAATTGAACTCAGCACCTTTGGAAGAGCAGTCAGTGCTCTTAACCTCTGAGCCATCTATCCAGCTCCCTAAACTCTGCTTTACTTGGGGTATTGAAGCCTCTACCTCCCTTCCACCAACCTCTTAACCCTGGGTATGAGAAAGGTTAGTGGGGAGAGGGTGTGCAGACCCCTTTACTTCTCCCGGCTCTTTGCGTCAATTGGGTAGGTTTTTTTTGTTTTGTTTTTGTTTTTTAAGTTTTTTTCAAAACAGTGTTTCTCTGCCTAACAGCCCTGGCTAACCTAGATTCGCTTTGTAGGCCAGGGCTGCATTGAACTCAGAGATCCATCTGCCTCTGCCTCCCGAGTGCTGGTATTAAAGTTTTGTGCCACCACGCCCAACTTTAATTGAGCTCTTCTGGGGGCAATACCAATCTCCGTCAACAGCAAATGCAGCAGGCAGTCTCTGAATCACTGCACTGAAACGTTTCTCTCTGTCCAGCACACCAGTCTCTGGTCTCTCCAAACTGCGACCTGCCTCATGCCACCACCTCACTCCGAGCTCTCCTATTTATCTTCCTCCGAGTCCTAGGCCATGCCCCTCTCCATGCCATCCAAGGCAGGCAAAGACATGCCCGCATGAGATAGTCATAAACTGTTTGATTTTTTTGTTTTGTTTTTTCGAGACAGGGTTTCTCTGCGTAACCTTGCCTGTCCTGGTCTTGCTTTGTAGACCAGGCTGGCCTTGAACTCACAGTGATCCACCACCTGCCTCTGCCTCCCAAGTACTGGGATTAAAGACGTGTGCCGCCCCCACCCTACTGACAGTTATAAAATGTGGACAAACTAAAGCTTTAGAAAAGCCCAGTTCCCCAGTGCGGCTAGCTGACCGCGCCTGTAATCCCAGCACTCAAAGTGGGGAGCGGAGGAAGGCAGTTTTGAGGCTAGCCTGGGCTATATATGGTGGCATTGTTTCAACAAGAAGAGGCCCCGGCCCATGGTTTCTCTTAATATAGACGCAGAAGAAAGGTTCTGAGAGCACATAGTGTCTCTTCTTATTTTACTTATGTATGTGGGTCTCTGTAGCGCCCCAGCTGTCCTGGAATTCCCTGTGACCAGGCTGGCTTCAAACTCGCAGAGATCCATCTGCCTCTGCCTTCAGAGTGCTGGCATCAAAGGCACATGCTATTGTGCCCACTGTCTGCTCCTACTAAAGTTCAAAGACTTCTGAGTCAGTCAGCCAGACATGGTGGTGCTAACCTTGTAATCGCAGTCCTTGGAGGACAGAGGCAGAAGAATCAAAAGTTGGAGGCCAGCGTACATAGCAAGTTCCAGGCCAGCCTAGAATAATAAGAGCCTGTCTCAAAAAGCAAAGAAAAGCAGTTCTAAGTCAAATCGGTTTGATAGAGGGTTTAGATCAGACAGGTTTATTTCCTGGGACCCGCTAAGGAGCCAAAGCTGGTCAAAGTTCCCTAAGCTAGTAGCTGGGGTGGCCTGTTCCATGCACGGAACCCAGTCAGGCCTGGAGAGCTATTTATTGATTGAATTACTTGAGAGCAACTGGAAAGAGGAAGTGGTAGGGCTGTGTGGCTTGCTCTGGAGAAGGGGTCTAATGGCAGTAGGGCAGGTCAGAGGAAGCCAGCAGGTCCCAGCCTGGAGGTCTACAGGGCCTCAAGCTAGGAGCTTCTAGGTGGTAGGTTTGTGCCCTTGCAGGTGATGGACCAAAGTGGCAGTTTTTAAAATGGCCACTAGAAGGCGATGATTCCCCAGGTGGTTGTCAAATGAGATGTGTTCTTGTAGTGGTTAAAAAAAGGACTCTAAGTGAGAGAAGCAAGGAGAATGGGGAAATAGAAGGATCCAGAGGGTCCTAGAAACCTACAAGTAGAACATTATGATGGGCGGATCTGGGCCTAGGGGTCCTGCTCAAACTATGGCACCAGCCAAGGACGATACGTGCAGTAAATTTCGAACCCTTACCCAGATCTAGCCAATGGACAGGACATTCTCCACAATTGAGTGGAGATTGGGGACTGACTTTCACGTACTCTGGTGCCCCATATGTGACCACGTCCCCTGGATGGGGAGGCCCGGTGGCACTAGAGGAAGGATAGCAGGCTACCAAGAAGAGACTTGACACCCTATGAGCATGTACAGGGGGAGTTAGTCCCCTCAGTCACAGTCATAGGGGAGGGGAGTAAGGGGAAAATAGGAGAGAGGGAGGAATGGGAGGATACAAGGGATGGGATAACAATTTAGATGTAATATGAATAAATTAATAAAATACATTTTTAAAAATATAAAAAAAATAAACTTGGCCGGGCGAGGTAGCGCACACTTTTAATCCCAGCACTCGGGAGTCAGAGACAGGCAGATCGCTGTGAGTTTGAGGCCAGCCTGGTCTACAAAGCAAGTCCAAGATAGCCAAGGCTACACAGAGAAACCCTGTCTCAGAAAACCAAAAAACAAACAAACAAATGAAAAAAAACCTTGAAGATGATAGAATTCCATGCAAATTTTGCAATCCTTGTAGGTAAATCTTTTTTTTTTTTTTTTTGGTTTTTTGAGACAAGGTTTCTCTGTGTAGCCTTGGCTGTCCTAGACTCGCTTTGTAGACCAGGCTGGCCTCGAACTCACAGAGATCCGCCTGCCTCTGCCTCCTGAGTGCTGGGATTAAAGGCGGCTGGTAAATCTTTGAAATATTTCTTTTCTGCACTAGGTGTCCTTAGCTCCAATTGTTTGGTTCCTCTCTTGAGTCCAGACTTTGTCTGCTAAAGGTTCCAGACCTACTTGGAAGGTGGATAGAAGTCTGTTGCAGTGGGTTAAAGATATCTTTTATTTTTCAAATTTTAAAATAATTTATTTTAAATTATTTGTATGGATATTTTGTTTTGTTTTTTGTTTTTCAAGACAAGGTTTCTCTGTATAGCCTTGGCCGTCTTAGAACTCATTTTGTAGACCAAGCTGGCCTTGAACTCACAGAGATCCACCTGCCTCTGCCTCCCAAAGTGCCGTGATTTCAGGTGAGTGCCACTGTGCTTGGTTGGTTGGTTTGTTTTGTTTTCTGTATAGATGTTTTGCCTACGTATGTGTCTGTGTACCATTTGTCTCAGAGGAGTGGCGCCGCACTACTTGAACACTGTCTAGAAGAAAACTTGCTTTACAGCCTCCCTCTTTACATTTCATACCCTCCCCATTTACCACATGTGGCCAGAGAGCTGAGAAAATTAAGACTGTTAAGTGAATTATGTTTAAAAAGGATTCTTTCCAGCCTGGCACACACGTACTTTCAGCATTCAGGGAGTTCAGGACAGCCAAGGCTACACAGAAAAACTCCGTCTTGAAAAACCAAAATAAATAAATAAATACATGAATAAATAACTTTTTTTTAAAAAGCCTCTTTTTCCCCTGTAGTCCATCTTAGGGCTGTTTACCAGTGCAACACATGCAGGGAAGAAGAGAGAAAATGTGCATGGGAAAAGAACAGAAAAATCTACCCAGGGAAAGAGCAGCCAGAACCGCACCAGGTGGTTGGACACTAGGGGTGGGCGGTGCCTTGGGCACACACATTACAGGCTTATGGGCTGGCTGACTAGCCACTCTTTTTTTCGGGGGGAGGGGAAGGATGCTAATTGGGGGACTGAACCCAGGGCTTTACACGTGCTAGGCAAGCTCTGCCCCCTGAGCAACAGCCCCAGACCCCGGCTAAGCACCTCCCACTCTGTGCTATTGAGGACAAGCTGTGTCAACTGGCCACAGCCCTGGTGTTCGGAGAGGTTCTTTCTTAGAAGGTGGATGGAGGTCTCTGCAGTGGGCTAATTTAAAGATGTCTTCTATTTTTTAAGTTTCTTTGTTGTTGTTGTTGTTTGGTTTGTTTTGGTTGTTTTGTTTTGGTTTGGTTTTTTGAGACAGGGTTTCTCTGTGTAGCCTTGACTATCCTGGACTTGCTTTGTAGACCAGCCAGGCTGGCCTCGAACTCACAGCAATCCTTCTGCCTCTGCCTCCCAAGTGTTGGGATTAAAGGCGTGTGCCACTACCACCAGGCCGTTTTTTGTTTGTTTGTTTGTTTTTTAACAATTTATTTTTTATTTATGGGCGTGGATGTTTTGCCTCCACATGTGTCTGTGTACCATTTGTATGGTCTCCTAGAACTTGAGTTACATATAGCTGTGAGCCTCCATGTTGATGCTGGGAGTCAAACCCAGCCCCCCTGGAAGAGCAGCCAGTGTTCTTAGCCTCTGAACTGTTCTCCAGCCCTTGTTTTCTTTTTTGAGATGGGTTCTGACTGTGTCTTCCTGGATGTCCTGGAACTGGCTATGTAGACCAGGCTGGTCTCAAACTCATGGATCCAACCTTATTAGTTCTTGTTACGTAACAGAATATGACATTTTCCTTTGGTGTGGTTTTGTGTGGTGTGTGTGGTGCCAGGGACCAAAGCCAGGGCCTCATACATGCTGGGAAGTACGTGTCCGTCTCCTCTAGTCCTAAGATTGTCCTGGAACCATTTGCTGACACCTCACAGCTTCCCGAGTCTTCCGGCTGAACCCCACATAACAGGGTTGATGGTGATTTGTGGCTGGCCAGCTGCTGATCAGTAGGTCAAACTAGGAGACATATTGCTCCATTTGCTCCTCCAGGCAAAGCTCCAATGTCTTCTTTCTGGCCTTTGACCTTTGAGGGTTAATCACTTTCTCTCTGCCGGGTCAAGCTTAGGTCACAGCCCTTCTGCATTTGTTCACAAGTCCCTGGGGAAGGAACAGTCTGGCCAGAGGCAGTGGTCTGTCCTCCATCCCCCATCCCCTCCCCCCACAAAGATCCTTGTAGCTATTGATGGCCAGGACCAAGCCCTGGATGTGCACCCGACAGATGGGTGGGTGGCCACAGGATGACCTGGTCTGTGGGCTCATGCACTAGGTTTCTCTATCACCCACAAGGACACTGTTTTTTCTCAACAGAGGTGTAAGGTGCTCCCTCTGATTATTTTTGTAGATGGCAGTTGAGTTTCTGCATGAACTGAATGTTCCATTTTTCAAAGTTGGATCTGGAGACACTAACAATTTTCCCTATCTGGAAAAGACAGCCAAGAAAGGTAAGTGTCTTTTCCCCTAAAATTAGACTTCAAGCTTTGTGTTCCTTCCCCCTAGTGGCCGATCCCTGTGATAGCACTCATGGCGACTAAACTGGTTTTGTTTTTGTTTTGTTTTGAGAAGGAGGTCTCTCTCTGTACCCTGGAACTTGCTATGTAGCCCAGGTTTGCCGCAAACTCTTTAAGAGATCTGCCTGATTGCTCCTGCCTGAGTGCTGAGATTAAAAGTGTGTGGTACCACACCACTTTGGAGACAAATCTTAGAAACACTTTTGTTTTGGGGCGTTGCTAGGCACTGAACCCAGGGTCCCATGCGCCTGCTGTGAGTACTCCACCACTGAGCCACATCCGGTCCCTGTAGGAATCTCCTCCCTACTATCTCCACACTTGCTTAATTGATTCCCCATGTAAATGATCTCACATTCCCTCAGTACAAACCTCGGATGGAAGCGAGTCATATGACCGGGATGGCCTGTGTTTGTTTCATAGGCAAGGCATCTGAAGCCATAAGGACAGGGCTCTGTGCAGGCCAGCTGCTAGAGCTGGTAGCTCTCGGCTTCTCTCCGCTGTGCTCTTGCCCAGGAATACACTGCAGGTTGTCTATTCCTTGTCCTGAGTATTTAAGACCAGGAGGGTTCCAGAATTTGGAGTGTTTCACACTTGGGACTTGTAGAAAGAGATGGAGCCTGTTCTGTACGATGCAGTCTCTTGATCTTCAGAGATGCCTGCCTTCCGCTCAGGATCGCGAGGTCCCCCGGTGTGCTTCACTTGCTGAAGCGTGGTGCTGAGGACAGTTGCTGCACGGTGTCTGAGATGTGGGTGGGGGAGAATCTGAGCCCCTGTGAAGAAGGTGCCGGCTTCTGCAGGTCGTCCTATGGTGATCTCCAGTGGGATGCAGTCGATGGACACCATGAAGCAAGTCTATCAGATCGTGAAGCCCCTCAACCCCAACTTCTGCTTCCTCCAGTGCACCAGCGCGTACCCACTGCAGCCTGAGGATGCCAACCTGCGCGTCATCTCGGTAAGCACTAAGCGGGGGAGATGTCTCATTGACCCAGTTCCTTTGAGACTGTGGAGGCTTTGTTGTTTGCTCATTTGCAGTGCTGGGGATTGAACCCCGGCACCATGGCATGCCCGCCTAGTGTTCCACCGCTGAGCTGTATCCCTAGACTTTCCTATAACTAACCTTTTAATCAACTGTGGCACATGCTGTAATTTACAGGCTCTGTTTTAGTATGACAGAAACAAATTAGACCCAGGCAGCCAAGGAAGTATATGCTTTCCAAAGAGAGGACTGTAAATTAAAATTTCTAACACCAATATCAGTTTCTTCCATTTTGTGTGTGTGTGCGCGTACGCATGCGCACGCATGCATGCATGTATACCTCATGATTTGTGTTTATATACATTTTAGTTTTTTATAATCCCAGCACTCAGGAGGCAGAGGCAGACAGATTGCTGTGAGTTCGAGGCCAACCTGGTCTACAAAGTGAGTCCAGGACAGCCAAGGCTCCACAGAGAAACCCTGTTTCAAAAAACCAAACCAACCAACCAAACAAACAAACATTTTAGTTTTTTAAAGATTTTTTTTTTTTTTGCGGCAAGGTCTCACTCTGTAGCTCTGGCTGTCCTGTAACATGGTATGTAGACCAGGCTGGCCTCAAAGTCTTCCTCTGCTGCCCAAGTACTGGGATTAAAGGCCTCCACAGAGATGAGTATAGTTAACAAGTCACGGGCTGTGACTCCAGGTGCTCCCCCTGGTTTTCCACCTTCAGCGGAAGTACTATCTCACCCTCCCACTATACATGGCTCTGCAGAGACAATGGCGTTGCCAACCCACCCAGTCACAGCAGTTAGCACTCGCTGCCCAGCAGCCTGCACTTTGGCCACAGAGCTGCAGGCTAGATCCAGGCCTCTGCCATCCACCATGCCTAACCTGCTACTAAATTCCACCTGCATCTTCCTGCAGGGCTCCAGCTTGCTGGCCACCATCTCTGACACTCATCTGAGAAGGACTTTGGTGCATTAGGTGAATTAGAGATCACGTATTAATTATTTAGCATTCTCACCAACAGAGTGCTTTTGGGACTGGGCAGTGTGTATAGTTGATATTTTTTGGGTGTAGCATACTTGGTTTCAACAGTGTAAGCTCATTAAATGTGACAAGTGCTTTAGGGGTGAGCTCAGGCATCCCATTTCAGTTACGTTGCTATTCTTGGTCTTCATGGGGTTAAACATTTACAAAAGGTGTTTGTTAAAATGTTTTGAATTTATGTATGTGTGTGGACATGCGCCATGGCAGGTATCTGGTGGTCAGAAGACAACCTGTGGGAGCTGGTTCTCTCCTTCCACCATGTGGCTTCCGGGGATTAAACTCATGCTGTCAGGCACCTGCCTTTACCCTCTGAGTCATCTTGCTGGCCCACAGAAGGCATGCTCAATGACAATAACTTTTACAGTATGGTGGGTGTCTTAGGGTTTCTATTCCTGGGACAAAACACCATGACCAAAGTAACTTGGGGAGAAAAGGATTTATTCATTCGTGGTTCCATGTAACAGTTCATCATCGAAAGCAGGGAGGGCAGGAACTCACACCGAACAGGAACCTGGAGGCAGGAGCTGATGCAGAGGCCATGGAGGAATGCTGCTTGCTGGCCTGCTCCTCGTGGCTTGCTCAGCCTGCTTTCTTATAGAGCCTAGGACCACCCACAGGGATGGTACTACCCACAGTGTGCTGGGCCCTCCCCCATCAATCACTAACGAAGAAAATGCCTTACGGCAGATCTTAGGGAGGCATTTTTCTCAATCGAGACTCCTTCCTCTTTTGATGACTCTAGCCTGTGTCAAGTTGACATAAAACCAGCCACTACAGTGGGTACCCTTTCTGAGTTCCCAGCAACCCTCTGTGTGTACTTTTATTCTTTCCACAAAGGAGAGGCTCAGAGTGCCTTACTATTTCCCCTGTGGCTGCTCTGCTCCTGAGTGGCTGAAATGGGGTGCTGTTCAGATCTCCCTGACAAGGAGAACATGTATGAAGCCCCAGGAGGGTAGCCACTCCCCTCTTCTCTCTCTCTCTCTTTTTTTTTTTTTTTTTTTTTTGGTTTTTCGAGACAGGGTTTCTCTGTGTAGCCTTGGCCATCCTGGACTCACTTTGTAGACCAGACTGGCCTCGAACTCACAGCGATCCGCCTGCCTCTGCCTCCCGAGTGCTGGGATTAAAGGTGTACGCCACCACACCCGGCTAAATATTTTATTTTGTTTTAATCTATGTGCATTGGTGTGAAAGTGTCAGATCTTGGAGTTACAGACAGTTGTGAGCTGCCATGTGGGGTGCTGGGAATTGAACCCGGGCCCTTTGGAAGAGCAAGCAGTGCTCTTAACCACTGAGCCATCTCTCCAGCTCCCCAACAAGTAAATTTTTTTTTTTTTTTTTTTTTTGTTTTTTCAAGACAGGGTTTCTCGGTGTAGCCATGGTCATCCTGGGCTCACTTTGTAGACCAGGCTGGCCTCGAACTCACAGCGATCCGCCTGCCTCTGCCTCCCGAGTGCTGGGATTAAAGGCGTGCGCCACCACGCCCGGCTCCCTCTTCTCTCTTACAGGAATACCAGAAGCTCTTCCCCGATATCCCCATAGGGTACTCTGGGCATGAGACAGGCATCGCCATATCTGTTGCTGCAGTGGCTCTGGGGGCCAAGGTGTTGGAACGGCACATCACTTTGGATAAGACCTGGAAGGGGAGCGACCACTTAGCCTCGCTGGAGCCTGGAGAGCTGGCAGAGCTGGTGCGGTCTGTGCGCCTGGTGGAGCGGGCATTGGGCTCCCCAACCAAGCAGCTGCTGCCCTGTGAGATGGCCTGTAATGAGAAGGTGGGTGCTGCCTGCCGCTGTCCTGAGGCAGGTGCAGCACACTGGCTAGGAGCTGGGCTCGGTATGGCCTCTCTGAGCCTGACAGAGGAGCTGGTGAAGGAATGCCATGCCCATCCTTCTAAGCATCATAGGCTATGGGAAGCACAGGGAGATGGGTTACGTAAGGGGCTTTTTGGCCACCTCTGGTCACATTAGCTTTTCTACTAAGTCTCTGAAGCCTGTGGTCCCAGCCCTCTGGACCCTAGGAGCTTCAGCGTGAAGTCCTGAGATGGTGAAGCCGGGTCACCTGGAGAAGGCGTACTGAGGCGTTGGGAGGTACAAGGAGGCTCTGGGTGGGTGGGCAGGGCTGCTGGGCAGTGAGGAGGAGGACAGGGTGGTGAGGCCGAAGCATGCCTCCCTGGCATCTTGGAAGCTGGTGCCCTGAACCTTTCTGCCCTTCTGAGTTTAGGGCCTGGAGTTGCAGGGATGCTGGGTGCAAGGTTCCTCACCTGTAGTTGTATGGCGTAGGCGGAAGGCCTGTTACCAGGTATTACATGAAGAACATTGTCATGCTTTATTTCAGGGAGACTACCTACTGCCCCCTAATTATGCATGCACATGTACTGGGAAGTTGTTAGTAAGAGAATAGAGCTGCCTTGCAGATGGAGTGGGACCCTGGCCTGGGAGGTACGGGAGTTGAGCGTGAAGTGCGGCTCTGGGTAAAGCAGAGGGTGAAACACAGCAAGGACCACAAGCTTTTTCCTGCTGCTAAGTTCCAAGCAGAATTACAACTAAGAGACTCCTTTTTTTGGTTTTGTTTTGTTTTAATTTGGTTTTGGTTTTTCAAGACAGGGTTTCTTTGCAACTTTTGCTGTCCTGGACTTGCTTTATAGACCAGACTGGTCTCGAACTCACAGAGATCCACCTGCCTCTGTTTCCCCAAGTGCTGGGATGACAGGCGTGCGCCACCGCAGCTGGCTCACTGAGACTCTGTATGTGTAAGCTGCTGAGGACAGCAAATGCTGCTTCACAGGACTTATGGGGAGGTAGAGACACTGGTCGTGAGCTTCAGACAGCCCTTGGTCTCCACGCCTGCCTGTCCTGTCTGTCCTCTTCCTGGGTACCCTTGGCACTTAAACATCTGTCACCCTCCTTGCTCATGAGCCCTCCCTAAACCTGTTGTATAGGACGAAGTGGCAGCAGGGTTGTATACACCCTGGGCCAGGGCTCGGGTCTCCTACATTCTCATCCTGCTGCTAGCTTACGTTTCCCTTAAGATGTTGACTAGACAGTGACAAAAATAATCACAGTTGTCATGTGTTGGGAGCATTCTGTCACATTCTGTTAATATTCTGTCAAGTCTGACATGGTGCCAGCACCTTTTAACAGGGAAACCAAAACAGCATCCCAGGCCAACGGCCTCTGAGCCTGGGTCTGTGCAACTTGAGCCCTTCCCCTTGTGCCTCTCCTCTTAGTGTATGGTGTCACCTGACCCTGGCTGTGTCCACTCTCCTGTGAGGTACTGCTCTGTGTACCATGGTGAGAGTAAAGGCCCTGCTGCGAGGCCCCATTATAAGGACGTCACGTGTGTAGGAGCTCCAGGGTCTCACACTGATCTTCCTTTGTCTACAGCTGGGCAAGTCTGTGGTGGCCAAAGTGAAAATCCCAGAAGGCACCATCCTGACCCTGGACATGCTCACAGTGAAGGTGGGAGAGCCCAAAGGCTATCCTCCTGAAGACATCTTCAATCTAGTGGGCAAAAAGGTGCTGGTGACTGTTGAAGAAGACGACACAATCATGGAAGAATCTGTGGAAAATCACAGCAAGAAAATCAAGTCTTAAAATAAAGTGCTACCCCCTGGCTTCTCAGCCATCCTGCTACTACTGTGCAGTGTGTTGGGTGGGCCAGACTCCTCACCTGCAGTTGTCTGGGGTAGACAGAGGGCCAGACACCAGGTATTACATGAAGAACATTGCCATGTTTTATTCCAGGGGATACTACCTACTGTCCCTTTAAATTACAGGTGTGCATGCACTGGGAAGTTGGCAGTGAAAGAATATAACTGCCTTGCAAATGGAGTGGGGAGAGTTGTGTGGGATGCTGGCCTGAGAGTTACAGGAGTTGGCGTGAAGTGTGGTGCTTAAAGCAGAGGGTGAAACACACCCCTTCTGCTGCCCAGAACACTGAGCTGCGGTCCCTTTGCACTAGGCTCTGCCTGAGGCCCTGTGGGCAGAGCTAAGCACTAATGTTTCTGTGAGCAAAGGTGGGGAGAGAGCAGTTGGTCCTCCCTTTGGCAAATCCTCAGGGCCCTCTCTGTGTCAAGTCACCACCAGAGGCCTAGGGACACGGATCAAAGCAGCCAGTCCCTTTCTCGGGCCCTTTCCTCAGGCAGCACATGCACACTACAGTACAACTGTCAGCGAGGCAACTGTGAGAAGGGAAGACCGGGTCTGGAAGGGGTGGGGGAGGGGCATGGAGCTTGCATGTCTTGAATGTGAGTGGGGTGCACAAATCAGTGCCGCAGTCATCACCAGTGTCTTGTCACGTACGACAGATTACAGGCCCAGACAAAGATTCCCATTGTCAGACTTGAAGCTGCATGGACATTTTATAGAGGTTCACTGTCACATGTCACACTTTGTTCTTTGGAATCAGTGCTAAGATTAATCATTTTGTTCTTTTTGAAGTATCTCTTTGTCTTCATCTTATTTAAAAAGCTTTTACTTCTATTTTTCTGAGACGGGATTTTTTTTTTGTTTGGTTGTTTTTTTTTTCGAGACAGGGTTTCTCTGTGTACCTTGACTGTCCTGAACTCTTTGTAGATCAGCCTGGCCTTGAACTCACAGCAAGCCACCTGCCTCTGCCTCCCAAGTGCTGGGATTAAAGGCTTGCGCCACCACCGCCCAGCGAGACAGGATCTTTTTATCCCTGGTGGCCTAGAACTCTTTGTAGACTAGGCTGGCCTCAAACTCAGAGATCCGCATGCCTCTGTTTCCCAAGTGCTGGGATTAAAGACATGTGCCACCACATACGGCTCTGTATTTACTTTTTCTGTGAGTATGTGTGTGCGTGAATTGCAGAGGCCAACTTGTGGGAGTCAGTTCTCTCCCTCCACCATGCTGTTTCCAAGGATCAAACTTAGGCTTGGCAGCAGTTGCCTTTATCAGCTGACCTGTCTCACTGGCCCATTGACCCCGCCCCCAGTTTTGTATATTTGGTGTTTGTGTGTGCAGAGGTCACGTGTCCTGCTTTACCCCTCTGCTTTATCTGAGACAGCAGTAGCTGTGCTGGCATCCAGCAGGCTCCAGAAATCGCCTGTCTGCCAACAGTGTACCCAACTCCAACAGTGTAATCCTCCTTTTTACCTTGAGGATGATGTGTGAGTGCGTGTGAGCATGCCTATATGTCTGTGTGAGGGTCTTGGGTCTCCTGGAACTGGAGTTACAGTTGCGAGCTGCCATGTGGCTGCTGTGAATGGAACCTGGGTCCTCTGAAAGAACAGTCAGTGCTCTTAACCTCTGAGCCATCTCTCCAGCTCACTCTTCAAGTTCTTAATCTTTGTGTTCATACTTACTTCACACACACACACACACACACACACGCGCGCATGCATCACCCACAAGGCCAGTGTTATCCGATCCCCTGGAGTTGGAGTTATTAGCAGTTATGAGCTGCCTGGTATGGGTGTTAGGTCTCAGACTTGGGTCCTCTCCAAGGGCAGTTTGAGCTCTTAACCACACTGAACCATCACCTTCTCCAGGCCCAGTCTAACCTTATTTACTGGATCCTATTTGAAAGGGTATATTCAAGTCTCTTCAATGCAGAGGTAGCTCTGAGAGGTTTAGTTATGAATTAGGACTTCCTCTTGGGACCTAGCATAACGTCTGGGGTGGTAGGTAGCGAGGGGTGTTCTGGTTTGTAGCTGGACTGGTTTGTAGGCACATTCGCAGCCCACTCACAGTTGGAGAGCTCAGGAAGGCATGCCTAAGCACTTGCAGGTGGGCTGTGCAGTGCTGGACACATGACACCTCCATACAGGACCCACTGGGGCTGGCCTTTACTGTAAAGGGGGTGGGCGGCACTGACCTGGGAAAGCCTCCCAGAAGTTTAAGCTTTTAGCCTTGTAGACTGAGCAGTAGCAGAGAGATGAACTGTGTGCAGCCTTAGAAAGCTCCTGAAGCTAGGAAGTAATGGTTTGGTGGGAGTGGCATGGGGGTGGGCTCAGAGCCTTCTAAGTTCTTTAGGGAGCAGTTTTCAGTTTTCTTATATTTTATGTGTATGGTTGTTTTGCCGGCATGTATGCCTGTGTCCTGCATGTGTTTCTGATGCCTACAGAAGCCAGAGGTGAGCGTTCAATCTCATGGAACTAGAGATAGAGTTTTGCTGGAACCTGAACCTGGGTCTGTTGCAAGAGCAGCCAGTACTTTTTTTTTTTTTTTTTTTTTTAAGATTATTTATGTATTTAATGTATGCATGCTTTATCTGCATGTATGCCTGCATACCAGAAAAGGGAATCAGATCCCAGTATAGATGGTTGTGAGCCACCATGTGGTTCCTGGGAATTGAACTCAGGCCCTCTGGAAGAGCAGCCAGTGCTCTTAACCACTGAGCTGTCCCTTCAGCCATCAAGCCTGTACTTTTAATCACTGAGACATCTTACCAGACTCTAGACTTTTGGTTTTTTTGAGACAAGGTTTCTCTGTGCAGCCTTGGCTGTCCTAGACTTGCTTTGTAGACCAGGCAGGTCTCGAACTCACAGTGATCCGCCTGCCTCTGCCTCCTGAGTGCTGGGATTAAAGGCGTGCACCACCATGCCCAGCTCGGACTGTATACTTTGTGTATGGGTGAATGTGCACTCCGTGTAGAGGTCAGAGGACAACTTTTAGGAGGCGGTTCTATCCTTCCACCTTGTGGGTCGTGGGGATTGAATTTAGGCTGTCAGACCTGGCAGCAAGCACCTTGTCCTAAGCTGGCCTCACAAGCCTTCCCCCTCCCCTCCCCCTAGAAGATTTCTGAACAGAAGATGATAGAATCTGGCCTAGGCCCTCCACTCAGCCACTCCCTATCATAAAACACCACGCTGTCTGGAACAGGCTGTCCCTCAGAACACTGAATGCTTCTACCCACTAGCACCGCCTGTATGGGGTTACCACAGGCCAGTGTCACTGACACAGTAAAAGTATGTACAGAAGAGGTGGTGCTGTAGGCAAGAGAGCCCCTCAATTCTCTAGGAGACGAAGGAGGCTTCCATAGTGCTACAGGATGACTACAAACACGCTTCACAGTATTTCTGTGGCTGGAACCAACTGGGAGTGGGGTTGCTTCCATGGAAGAATTTAGGGGCCATTAAGATGGCTCAGTGGGTAGATGGTTGTCACCATCCTGATAACCTGAGTTCAATCCCCAGAACCCACATGGTGGAAGGACAAAACTTCCACCCATTAACCTCTGACCCCCACTTGTGTGCCAAGATACTTAAAGTCCCCCGCCCCCACAGAATGAATGGTAAAAAGAACCTGGTTATCTTCATAGGTGGGGAGTTCCCCATCACTAGAAGTGTTCAATTTAGGACCAGCTGACTATTTCAAGAAAGCTATGAAAGGGATGGCATTCGAAGGAGGTCTTACCCAGGCTGAAAGCCATATACTTGACTCCCAATGAAAAACAGTTACAAGGGAGAGTATTCATATTTCATTTAACAAAGCAGATATTAGAGAACCATTGTCATTTAAAAATACGGTTGGCGCTATGCAACCATGGACTAGAACCGTGTGCCCAAAGGATAAAATAAGTGAAGCCTCTATGTGAGACAGTGCCCAGAAATTACATCAGCTGGCCCCAGGAGGTCTGAAAAGTAACTCTCAAGAGCCAGCCCTTGCCTAGCCCCGGCTCATAGGAACCTCAGAGCCTTTTCTTACACCTGCTGAGGCTGGAGTATAGCTCCAAGGATACTTGTAGACCAAGCACCACCAGAGAAAATAATTGGATTTACTCTTGAGGTAAAGTCTACAAAACCAAGAGCATTAAGACACATACTTAGAGCCGGGCATGGTGGCACACGCCCTTAACCCCAGCACTTCGAGAGACAGAGGCAGGCGGATCTCTGTGAGTTCGAGGCCAGCCTGGTCTACACAGTGAGTCCAGGGCAGCCAAGGCTAAACAGAGAAGCAAAAACAAAAAAGACATACTTTGAGGTCAGGAGTGGTGGCATACCTCTTTAATCTCAGCACTTGGGAGGCAAAGGCAGGTGGATCTCTGTGATGTCGAGGCCAGCCTGGGAGTCCAGGACAGCCAAAGCTCTGTTACACAGAGAAACTCCAAACAACAATAAAACTAAACCAAACCCATGTTTTGTACCTTCAAAAACATGGATCCCAAGGAGACTGCCTGAGAATGTTAAGGCAGCTCCCTTGGCTGCCACCCTGCTGCTGGGTATTGTGGTCCAGCACTGTGACAAGGTGGGGAGAATCTATTGGAGATGCTAACAAATCGTAGCCTGATACATTATAGATTTTTAAGGCAGTTTCATTAGCTTTGACTGGCTTGAGACTCCTGGCCACAGGTAGAACTTTTGTTGCCTGAGGTCACACAGCTGTTGGGAAACTAGCCTTCCATCCAGCACAAACCGTCGCCCGGAACCAGTCTTTCTGTTTCATACTCAAATCACTCCTCTCAAACACAATCCCATCCCCCACCCTGAAGGGTATGAAAACTCACTTCAGAGACCAAAGAAAGTAATCTAGAGGCAGGTTCGACCCAAGGAAAACTGAGGCGGCTACTACTGAGAGAGAAGAGCCATCACCATGTCCACAACACAGCCTGGTGGACAGTACAGACCCCGACTGTACTGATTCCATTTTCTTGAGCAGTCAACTGACTCAAGTGTACCAATTCTGCCCTGCCTACAGAAGGATAGCTTCCCACCCCCTTCGAGGGACTCAAGGATCAAATGTGTGTAGTGTGTGACTACGTGTGACAAGTGCCCTGATACAATCCTAAGAGATTCCTGGCTTGGACTCTGGGGAAAACTCTTGGATCTTTTGTGAACAAAGGAGATGTGGTATCGGGTACACACCTCCCCTGTTAGATGTGTCCTGTCCAGTTGACCTTTGAGCCATTCTCAGTAGTTGTCCCTTTGTGAGTGGCAGCCTACTGCCCACTTAGTCACTGCCTGTGAGGGGACTTTCTGAAGTATTTTGGGGAGGGAAGGACACAGATGTCCTTAGCAGCTGGAATGACAGGTCCTAGATTTACAGGCCTGGTTGGTTTTGTTTGTTTGTTTTTGTTTTGGGAGGGTTGCAGGCCTGATAAGTTTTGTTGGTTGGGGTGGTGGGAGGGAACTTCTTGGGATGGATCAGCCTGAGAATTGAGACAAGAGACAGTTTTCCTATTTATGGTGGGAGGCACACTAGTTCAAAGTGGCAGAAAAGCCTACTAGTTTCTCACTGGAGCGTGTCTGAAAAGATTGACAGCATTTGAGTGAGTGTAGCCCGTTAAAGGGCAGGCTAGAAAAGCTGGGGAAAGTGCTAGAAAAGCTAAGGAAAAGTCATTTCTGTTTTGTTTTTGTAGTTCTTTGGACCTTCTAATCTCAACAGGCCGAGCTAAATTTCAGGATGCTCACCCTGCTTTTTGTGTAGATGATGCAGATCTGGAAACAAGAAACCATCTCCGCGGCTCTGGATCAAGGTGACCTGGACAAGCTGCAGTGACTGGACAGCAGATGCTAACCGGGGACTTTTACAGAGCTAAGCGCCCCTGCCGGGAGACTCACTGGCACTTAACTGTGTGCCTACCGTGCCTGTGCCAGGAGGTTCTGGGCGCAGCACGATAGTATCCCAGAGGGAGGGGGTGTCCCATTCAAGGAACCTGCTCTATAAAGGCAGTGCATGGACGGGCGGGAGACTAACTTAGGAAAGGTAGCAAGCTCGCCTAGGGCAACCGGGTGATGCTGATGGCCCCCTCCCAGAGGCGCAGGGCCGGGTAGAGCGGCTCCTGGAAGGCGGCGTGGAAGGTGTGCAAGTGGCTCATGCCACCTGCCACGTCATAGAATGCCAGGACGCCGGCCTCGTAGTCCAGGAAAACGCCGAGCCGGTGTGGGTCGCGGCGGAGCCACAGGCGGCTTCGCTGGCAGTCGTGGAAGGCCCAGTATTCCAGGTCGTAGCGCTTCACGCACCACGACTCGCGGTTGCAGCCCAAGCGGGCGGAGGCGGAGGACCCGTGGCGCCGCAGCGACGGGTAGGCGGCGCCCACCCACCAGCCCACGCCGGCCTCCTGCACGTCCACCTCCCAGTAGTGGCGTCCGGCCGCGAAGCCGTCGCGGCTCAGCACCTGACGCAGCGCGTCGAACCGTGGCGCGGGACGCGGTCCCAGGCGGCCCAGCAGCGCGCAGCGTACGCTCAGCCCATCCGTCGACAGGCGCAGGCGCGTGTGCATCGTGTCGGGGTCCAGCGTAGGCGAGCGGGCGTCTGCGGAGGGAGGGGACAGCTGTCAAAAAACGTGGGCGGAGCCATACGGGGCCCCGACCCCCGCCATCGGCCTGAGCGTGCGTCTGCGGAGAGGGGCGGGAGAAGGTGGTCATACCTGTGGGCGTGGCGAGGGATGACCACGCCCGCCCAATGCTCGAGTCCTGGCCCCGAAGCTGGGGTAGGCCCCAAAGCTGTTGGGCCTAATGAAAGGCAAAGAGAGGTTTGTTACACGCTCTTTGTGGCTTGCGTTTGGTCCGTGGAATTTATTACTAAATTAAAAAAAATTTTTTAAAGTAATCTTATTGATGAGGAAGGTGAACACATCTTTAATCCCACCGTTCGAGAGACAAAGGCAGAGGTTCTGTGAGTTCAAGACCAACAAAACGAGGTCTACACACGCATGTTCCAGGACAGCCTGGGCTACAGTAAGTGACCCAGTCTCAAAAACAGAAAGAAAAATAGAAAATCTTATAGCTACTAAGACTCCGTTGCGTGGCTTTCTGACTCTTTTATCTCTTAGCTTTGAGGGCTGTACCTGGTCGTAATATTGGTATCATACCATGCATGCTCTTAGGCATTCCACTTTTAAAATTAATCGCATATTCATGAACCACGCTTGAATCATATCAAGCGTATTTCAGTGTCGATCCTAGTTTTGTGAGTGTGTTTATTTTATGGGCATCTCAGTGTAATGTGCCGTACTGGCAGTTGCCAGAAGAGAGCGCCTGACTGCATGCCGCTGGAGTTGTGAGCCTCTGCTTGAGTGCTGGGAACCAAACCTGGTGTCCTGTACCAGAGCAGCAAATATTCTTAGCCACTGAGGCATCTCTTCAGTCTTTGAGGCTAGTGGGTCTTAGAAGTCGGGGGCTGGAGAGACGGCTCAGTGGTTAAGAGCACTGCCTGCTCTTCCAAATGTCCTGAGTTCAATTCCCATCAACCACATGGTGGATCACAACCACCTGTAGTGATCTGATGCCCTCTTCTGGCCTACAGGTGTACATGCAGGCAGAGCCCTATATACATAATAACCAATAAATAGATATTTTAAAAATAGTTAGAAATAGAAATTGGAACAGTTGCCATCCTTTTGACATAGTAAATATGGGAGCACAAGGAAGGCTTCTAAACTGGGCATTGGTGGCGCACACCTTTAAACGCAGCACTCGAGATCTCTGAGTTCGAGGCCAGCCTGGTCTACTAAGGGAGTCCAGGACAGCTAAGGCTACACAGAGAAACCCTGTCTTGAAAAAAAAAAAAAAAAAAAAAAAAAAAAAAAACCAAAACCACCAAACAACAAATAGGAAAGCAAACAAACAAAACATAGATGGCTTCTAGAAACTTAAATTTCTTGCTCTGAAGGAGGTGAAGGACCATTTCCTTTTATAGGAATTATTCAGCTGCACCTCTTTGATTTCTGTACTTTGAATACATTTTATTTTTCAAACATTTCTTTTTAAGACGTGTGCTCAGTAATTCTGTTTTGAGGAATTACTCCTGAATATACGCAGGAAATAACACATATCTATCCACTTATTCACTAAGTTAACAAACTGAACAGTATTGGTGGGTTAGAGCTGGGCGCAGCTGATGTAAGTTTGAAACTCACTTGGGCTTCAGAGAAAAAAAAAAAAGGGGGGGGAGGCACTAGAGAGATGGCTGAAGAGGCCAAGAGCACTGACTGTTCTTCCAAAGGTCCTGAGTTCAAGTCCCAGTAACCACATGGTGTCAGGAGCCATTTGTCAAGGCTCTCTGCCCATAGGCATTGCTCTCCTGCTCTCCGCTCCGGCATTAGAATCACACAGAATGCTGAGACCGTGATTAAGCAAGATGTTCTGCCAAGTGCACACTCAAGATCTTCAGACCATCAGGAAAGTACACCGTGGCCTCAAGGCCCAGAGTAGATTGAGATTACACCGTTTTTCTGAGAATGTCTGCATTATCTCCTGAGAGCGACCTTCTGCTTTGTTTCCCCATGCCTGAGATGTGTGTAAATTGAACTGGTGAATAAAGCTGAGGCGTCGTGTAGTATTGACTGCAGGACCCCCTCGAGTCTATCCTGTGTCGCCAACTATTTCTTGCCTCAGTTTCTTATTTCTGCTCTTTTATTTCTCAGCCTCACTCCCTGGTCTAGGACCTGTTCCATATTGTCCAGAGTGGGCTCTGGCAAAATGGTGGCTCACAGCTACCTTCTGGCCTGCTGGCTTACACGCGGGCAGAATACTGTATAAATAAATAAATCTTTTAAGAAAAAGAAAAAAGGGAATAATGAATAAAGAAGAGTATAATGGGGACTGGAGGGATGGCTTAGAGGTTAAGAGCACTGGCTTCTTTTCCAGGGGTCCCGAGTTCAATTCCCAGCATCCAACATGGTGGCTCATAACCATCTATAGTGAGATCTGGTGCCCTCTTCTGGAGGGCAGGTGTACATGCAGGTAGAACATTGTGTACATAATAAGTAAATCTTGAGAGGGGGGGGGAGAGAGAGAGGGGGAGAGAGAGAGAGAGAGAGAGAGAGAGAGAGAGAGAGAGAGAGAGAGAGAGAGAGAGAGAGAGAGAGAGAGAGAGATATGCCAGGCATGGTGGCACATGTCTTTTATCCCGCACTTGGGGGCAGAGCCAGGCGGAATGCTGTGAGTTGGAGGTTAGCTTGGCCTGTGAGTCAAGGACAGCTAACCCTGTCTCGAAAAACAAAGAAGAAGAGGAGGAGGAGGAGGAGGAGGAGGAGAAGAGTGTAACAGCAACTTTTAATAGGGTTGTTGTGAGCATTGAGGTAATGAGTAAAAGCTGCTTGTCTTTTTAAAAAAAATATTTATTATTATGTATATAGTCCTCTGCCTGCATGTACACCTGCAGGCCAGAAGAGGGCATCAGATCACATTAATGATTGTGAGCCACTATGTGGTTGCTGGGAATTGGACTCAGAACCTCTGGAAGAGCAGTCAGTGCCCTTAACCTCTCTCCAGCCCAAGCTGCTTGTCTTGATGAAAATAAATGTCCACTTACTGTGATACTGAGTGGACATTAAAATGGCTATTGAGCCAGGCGTGGTGGTGCATGCCTTTAATCCCAGCACTCAGGAGACAGAGGCAGGTGGATTGCTGTGAGTTCGAGGCCAGGCTGGTCTACAAAGCAAGTCCAGGACAGCCAAGGCTATTACACAGAGAAACCCTGTCTTGAAAAACCAACCCCCCCCAAAAAAATTAAATAAATAAATAAAATGGCTATTGAAATGGAGCACTGTTGTTATACTATTACATAAAGTTACAAAAGATCATAACTTGGTGCTACTTTGAAATACCTTGACATGCTCTTCCATCCCCAGGCTCTGTGTGAGCCGTGGGCTACTCTGCAGACATAGATGAGTCTAAGAACCACACCATACACAACCAGTCGCACAAATGGTACAGAAATGGCATCAAGAAACCCTGGTCACAAAGATACAAATATCCTAAGGGGGTTGACCCCAACTTCCTGAGGAACATGTGCTTTGCCAAGAAGCACAAGAAAGGCCTGAAGAAGACACAGGCAAACAATACAAAGGCAGTGAGTGCCGTGCAAAGGCCATTAAGGCCTAAGGCTGTTAAGCCCAAGATGCCAAAGGGCCCCAGCCGCAACCTCAGCTGGCTTGCTTTCATCACTCATCCCAAGCGTGGGAAGCAGATTCGAAGCTACATGACCAAGGGTCGTAGGCTCTGCCAACCACAGCTCAAGGTTCAAACCAAGGCAGAGGCCGCAGCTCCAGCTAAGGCTCCCAAAGGTGCCCAGGCCCCTGTGAAGGCCCCATAGAAAAGGCAGATGGACTGGTGTAACACACCTACCTACACACTATTTACAGATGACCAGTATCTTATGCTGTTTTTACAAATAAACCTAAGGCAAGATCTGTTAAAAAAAAAAAAAAAAAGCTGGATGTGGTGGCTCATGCCTTTAATCCCCACCGCCAGAGGCAGGTGGATCGCTGTGAATTCGAGGCCAGCCTAGTCTACAAAGCAAGTCTAGGACAGCCAAGGCTACAGAGAAACCCTGTCTCGAAAACAAAGAAAGAAAGAAAGAAAGAAAGAATAAAGAAAAAAAGAAAAAAGAAAAAGAAAACCTTGACACAGTTTTTAGAGACAAGGTCCTCCCCTCACCTGTGTAGCTCTGCCAGTCCTTAAACTCACTGTGTAGACCAGGCTGACCTGGAACTTACAAAGATCTGTCTGCTTCTGCCTCCAAAGTGCTAAGATTGAAGGCATACACTACCACTGCCCTGTAACACAGTATTTTTAAATGTCTGAAAAAGCAAATCTATGGAAATCCTGTCTGCAGTTATCTCTGGGTAAGATGGCTGCCTTTTTTTCTTTTTTAAGATTTATTTATTTATTAATTACGTATACAATGTTCTGCCTGCATGCAACACCTACAGGCCAGAAGAGGGCACCAGATTTCATTGTAGATAGTTGTGAGCCATCATGTGGTTGTTGGGAATTGAACTCAGGACCTTTAGAAGAGCAGGTAGTGCTCTTCACTTCGGACCCATCTCTCCAGCCCTGCTGTTTTCTTGTTGTTTGTAGTTTCTGATTTTCCTCACAATGCATGCATACATATATAATTTCTTTGTCTTCCTCTATCTCCCTTTTTTTCCCCCTCCATCTCTGTTTTCTCTAGCTCTTTGGCTTGTGAGACTGGGAATTAAACCTTACACACGCCAGGCAAGCATCTGTCACTGAGATCCCGCACCCTCTGCTTCTGTAAATTTTTTTTTTCTTCTGTAAATTTTTAGGGGTACAAAGAAGAGATGATTCACAATTTCCTAGTAAATGAAAACACTATAAAACAGTATATATAGCATGATACCATGTTGTATTTAATAATAAGTTAGGCATGGTAGAACTCGCCAGTAATCCCAGCACTTTGGAGGGAGAGGCAGGAGGATCAGGAGTTCAAGGCCATCCTTGGTTAAATAACAAATTTGAAGCCAACCTAGGCTATACAAGGCTCTGGCTCAAAAATAAAACAGGCAAATAATAGTAGCTTTCTATGGGAGAAAAATTATGAGTAAGTTTCTTTTTGTTTTCTATAGTGAATGTGTGTGTGTATATATATATATATATATACACATATATAATATATCTGCATGTATGCATAATATATAACACATAACATACAAAACATAACATTATATACATTAAAAGTGTGTGAGTGTGTGTGTGTGTGTGTGTGTGTGTGTGTGTGTGTGTGTTTTGAGACAGTGTTTCTCTGTGTATTCCTAGTTGTTCTGGAACTCACCCTGTAGACCAGGCTGGCCTTGAACTCAGAACTTAGAATTCAGAGATCCTCCAGGCTCTGTCTACTGAGTGCTGGCATTAAAAGTGTGTGCCACCATTGGCTGGCTGTATATTTCTGAAAGCCTAACAGAAGTTGTTTTTTGGTTTCTTTTTGGTTTTTTGGTTTGTTTTTGGTTTGGTTTGGTTTGGAGACATGGTTCTACTATATAGCCAAGGCTAGTCCAGAACTTGAGATTTGCCTGCCTGAGCCCCTGAGCACTGGGATTAGAAACCACATAGAGTTACACCCAGCAAAAAGTTGGGTTAAAGATTGCTTGGAAACAGTCTCTTAACTGGAAGTTGGGGGGCTTTTTTCCTCTTCCTCCTCCACCTTTGCTCCCACCCACCCTCCCTCTCCCACCCTCCCACTCCCCAGTCTCACATTTCATGAAGAGAGATCTGTCTGGTGAGGGGCTGGTTTTCAACAAGGTGCCTGGCTTGGTGCTGGAGGCCGAAAGCTGGCAGTTTATGTCTGTAAGGAATTGGAATTGTGCAGTGAGATGCCTGGAGCTCACGCAGGCAGCACAGAGAAACACCAAAGTGGGACAAAACTGGAGCCTTGCAAGTCTCTCCCAAGAATCATGCAAATTTAGAAAATACTAATTCTGTGGGGTGTGGGGGAGGGGCAGCATCAACACAACAGCCACTCATTGGTGGCAGCAGGGGCCCGCCTCAGCTCTCAGCACTGGAGACAGGAGGTAGCCTTCCCTCAAAGTGGTAAAGCAATGCTGAGCAGGAAGAAGATGCACTGCAGGAAGTGGGGTGGGGGTGGAGGGAGAGGAAGGGAAGGAGGGAGGGAGAGAGGAGGAAGAGGAGGAACGAGGGAGAGAGGGAAGGTGTGTAGGAGGTGGGGGTGCTGGAGCCTGTAAATCAGATGTTAAAAGTTCTTCTAAAAAAAAAAAAAGTACTTCTTGTTCGTGCAGAGGTTCTGAGTTCAGTTTCCAGGAAATCACACAGCCTCCTCCCTCCTCAGGTGCTGCACTTGTGCATTTCCCCTCACACAGACACACATAATTTTAAAAAAGAAAGAAAGAAAGCCTAACTGATTTGAACTCTCAGCAGCACTGTAATTACTTGTCTTGAAGAGGGGCTTTGTAAGTGCATCCGGCCCAAGGATCTATAGCTAACCAATGGTTGTTGGGGACAGGGAGACGTTTTCTTCAGTGGGATAGCCATCAACAAATGCCTATACGCCTGTAAGTAGCGTCCCACCCATGCTCCTGGAAGTAGCTCTACTAAACTACACACACACACACACACACACACACACACACACACACACACACACACAGAAACACACCCACTCATACTCACAGACATACATATATTCATTCATACACACACATATACATGTACACATACACATGCACACGTACACATACACAAATACACACTCACACATACACACTCACTCATACATACACTCATTCACACACATCCTTACATACGCTGATTCACACACACACTCACACACACATATACTCATTCACACACACATACTTACACTCATTCACACACATACACACACACTCACACACATACACACATACACACTCACTCACACACACACAGACATGAAAGCAGAAGGGGGAGCTAGTTAGGCAGAGGAGAAGCGTCCTTGGGAACAGGAGGGGACAATAGGGGAACTGCAGAGATGGCCCACCCTTTCAGAGCGCTGAGAACCTGTGTTCAATTCCCAGCACCCACATGTCTGCTCACAATGGTCACTTCCAGAGGATCCTAGGCCCTCTTTTGACTTCCTTAGGCATTGCACATGCGGTGCACAGCCACACATTCAGTGAAAGCACACATGCACATAAAATAAAAATAAATCTTTTTTTTTTTTTTTTTGAGACAGGATTTCTGTGTAGCCTTGGCTGTCATGGATAGCTTTGTAGACCAGGCTCTTCATCTCTGTCTGATCCGGCTTTATTTGACCTCACAGCAGTTCCTGGGGCCCGAAACACACACTGTCTTCCCCTCAGAGGGCTCTGAGCGCCACAGAAACCTGGCAATTAATAGGCACGAGGGTGGTGTTGAGATTAGACTGCCACCATAGCTGAGGACAGGGATGAAAGGATCCCTGTCAGGGACTTCTGAGGACCTGGTTTGCCACAAGGTTTGTGGGCACTTTCAGGGCTGGACTCCAAATGAGTCCTACCCTCCAGGCATTTACTTTGGTGAGGAAGGCCTCATTTGTCATCTCATAAAGCCCTATGTAGCCAAGCTGTGGTGGTGCACGCCTTTAATCCCAGCACTTGGGAGGCAAAGGCAGGCAGATCTCCATGAGTTCGAGGCCAGCCTGGTCTACAGAGTGAGTCCAGGACAGCCAAAGCTACACAGAGAAACCCTATCTCAAAAACAAAACAAAACAAAAAAAGCCCTATGTAAGGCCCCTGAGGGGGAGTCCTGGAAGGAGTAGGCAGATGTGGGGTGACAGGGAGTGGAGTGAGCTAGAGTCCATAGAAAGGGCTCTGGTGTGCACAGCCATGTCAGCCATGTGCAGGGATGGTAGGATGGGCCCTGGGTGGAAGTGGAGAGGTGAGAGCAGCCCCTGGAAGTCATGGCTGGAGAGAGGCAAGCAGGACACAGGCTTAGGAAAGGGAGAGGCAGCATCTGCTCAGGAGACTGGGTGAGGAGCATTGAAAGGCCAAGGAGAGCCGAGGATGTGCCTCTGTGGCAACTTGGGCCTTAAGTTGTGAGGAAACAAATCTTTGAGATGATCTTCAGGGGTCTAGATTGGGGTGACTCATCCTAACTGGAAGAAATACTATCCTGTAGGCTGGAGTCCCAGGCTGGATAGAAAGGCAGAAGTGAACCGAGCACCAGCACCTGCCTCCCTCTCCTTCCTGGTTGCAGATGCAATGTGACCAGCTGCCTCAGGCCCCTGCCCCCTATGCCTCCCTCGCCGTGACAGGCTGCAACTTTGAGCCCACACCAACCCTTCCATGCCTAGGTTGCCTTTTTCAGATATTGTGTCGCCTGACAATGCAGGGAGCAAGGACTCAAAGCTGGTCATTGAGCAACTCACTTTCTTTCAGGCGCGTGTCCATTGGTGTCTGCAAAGTATTCTGGATGGCTTCCATAAACTGCTGAAAGAAGTTCTTGACGGGCTCGAAGGACAGGGGCACGGGGTGGCTCAGCTCCCAGGGGCTCATGTGCTGTCCCATCTCTGCCTTAGTGGCTATATATGCCTGTGTAGACAGGCACAGGTTCAAGATGGCTCCAGGGGCTGCAAGCTGCATCTAACCACTATTGCACCCACACCCAAGAAAGCCAGGACCCACTCTGCCTGGCTCCCGTTGGTCTGGATGAGCTGTGTCACAGTGCAGAGCCCCTGCAGAGAGACTGCACAGTTGTCTGAGATATAAGGCAAATGGGGCTGCTAGTGTCCCTTCCCTTCACCCTTCTGTCCCCTCTCCTCTCCTTTCCCTTCCCACAGGGCACCTACGAGAGCCAGAGGGGAGTGACCAGGCCACAGTGAGGGTCTGCCTGAATGTGTGCAGACCTGGGTTTCATTTCTGTTTTATTTTGTTTTGCTGGGGCAGGGTTTTATGGAGCCTAGGATGAGCTTGAACTCCTCCACCCCCCAGGTGCTAGGTTTACAGGCACACATCACATTCCTGACCAGGCCCAGGTTCTGATCATACCAAGAGTCTGAACCCTAGTGAGTCCTCCTTCCCTTAGCTCCAAATCTCATCTACCAGAAGCCCTCCTGCAGACTTCCAGTAAACATTTGAGCGGCGACTGTGTTGCTTGAGGAGGAATGGCTCCCGTTGGTTCATATATTTGAAGGCTTAGTCATCAGGGAGTGGCACTGCTTGAGAGGGATTAGGAGGCATGGCCTTGTTGGAGTAGGTGTGGCCTTGTTGGAGTAGGTGTGGCCTTGTTGGAGTAGGTGTGGCCTTGTTGGAGTAGGTGTGGCTTTGCTGAAGGAAGTGTGTCACTGGGGGTGGGCTTTGGGGTTTATTAAGCTCTCTCTTCCTACTGCTGGTGGATCAGGGTGTAGAACTCTCAGCTCCTTCTCCAGCACCATGTCTGCCTGTGTGCTGTCATGTTTCCTGCTATGATGACAATGGGAAGTAATAAAACTGCAAGCCAACCCCAATAAATGCTTTCTTTTATAAGAGTTGCCATGGTCAACCGCGTGGTAGTGGCACACACCTTTAATCCCAGCACCCAGGAGGTAGTGGCAGGCGGAACTCTGTGAGTGTGAGGCCAGCTGGGTCCATAGAGCTAGTTTCAGGATAGCCAAAGCTATTAGAAAATAAAAAATAAAGGAGTTGCCATGGTCATAGTGCCTCTTCACAGCAATAGAACACTAAGACAATTCGTAAAGTGCTTGCAACTTGGGGGCCCTGGGGAATGCTGCTGTTAGAACCATTTATAGTCCAAGATAGATATATATACACACACACATGCGAGGACCATGTCCGATGCCACAGTGACCCAGGTGGCCGTGGTAAGACACGGAAGCCCAGCCATACCTGCAGCAGCTGAACAGGGTTGGGCTCCTGGCTGATTCTCCACGCTCTGGTAGAGAAGTCATCCATGACCTCAACTTGCTTCGCACAAGCCTCCGCTTGCTCCCTGTATACCTGCAGGGTGAGCTGTGCGTTCTTATCGATGAAGTTTTTGGCCAGTGCTTCCTCTTCATCAAGGATTAATCTAAGCTCTGTGAATTTCTGCGTCAGCCAGGCTTTACTTGAGTCTGCGGAAGCCTTAAAGGGGGGGAGGGGGAGAAAGTCAATTGTAGACAATACATTTGCCAACCAGGCAATCTAAAATGGAAAACAGCATCTACAGAGGGAGTCCCGCAAGGTGGCCGGTCAAACCAAGAGGCCACTTGTAAAAAATAAAGATTTTCTAAGTTGGGGCTGGAGAGATGGCTCAGTGGTTAAGTGCACTGCCTGTGTTTCCAAAGGACCCGGGGTTCAATTCCCAGCACTCACATGGCAGCTCACAACTGTCTGTAACTCCAAGATCTGACACCCTCACACCAACGCACATAAATTAAAATTAAATAAAAATATTAAAGAATAAGGCTTAAAAAAAAAAAAAAAGATTTTCTAAGCACTGGCAAATAGTTTTGAGGCAGGGTTTCTCTGTGTAGCCCCGGCGGTTCTGGAACTCACCATGTAGACCAGTCCTCAAACTCACAGCTATTCACCTGCTCCTGTCTCCCGAGAGCTGAGAGTAAAAGTGTGCAGTACCACACCCAGCGAAGGAACATTTCCTCCACCTCCCTTCCTTCCTTCTTCCCTCTTCCTCTTCCTCGCCTGTTAAAAAATGTCTTTCTTTGTAGCCCCGGTGGCCTCTAACTCCCAATTCGAAGTCAGCTTCCTTCTTGCGTGCTGGGAATAAAGCTGTGTACTGTCATGCCTGGCTTAAAGTGCCTCTGTGAGCTATACATGTAGCACAGTTGGTAGAGGGATTGCCTTATGTGCACCACAATCTGGGGACACAGGATATGGTGGTGTACCCTGAGCAGGTGGAGGCAAGGAGATCAGAGGTCAAAGTCGTCGTCAATGATATAGGTTCAAGGCCAGTCTGGGTATTAGGAGAGCTTGTCTTAAAAAAAAAAAAAAAAAAAAGTAAAACTGAAAAACCTTGGGGAGTATATGAGAAGATTGGGGGGTGGGAGACTTGACCAAAATATACTGTATGAAAAATTATAAATAGAAGCCGGGAGGTGGTGGCACATGCCTTTAATCCCAGCACTCGGGAGGTAGAGGCAGGTGGATCAGTGTGAGTTCGAGGCCTGCCTGGTCTACAAAGCGAGTCCAGGACAGCTAAGGATACTCAAAGAAAGCCTGTCTTGAAAAAACAAACAAACAAAAAACAACAACAAAAAAAGGAAAGCAGTGCTTTCATATGTGTTGCAGCATAGACGGACCATGAAGACACAACCCATAGCAAAATAAGCCAGATTAAAAACCAGAACTGCCCTTTAGAGAAATACCTAGACACAAGCCAATGCACAGTGACAGGAAGTAGAGAAGAGGTTACCAGAGGCTGAGAAGGACCCTGAGCATTGACTGCTTATGCCTTCCGTTTCTTTTCCCAGTGAGTCCTTTCCAGGGTCAGGCCCCCCTTAGCTACTGAGATGTACCGTTTGGGGGAGGGGTTTCTTTGTGTAGCCTTGGTTGTCTTGGACTCATTTTGTAGACCAGGCTGGCCTTGAACTCACAGAGATCCGCCTCTGCCTCCCAGAGTGCTGGGATTACAGGTGTGACTGTCCCTTGCTATCTTTTTTTTTTTTTAAAGACACCGTCACCATTTTTTTTTTTTAGCCCAGACTGATCTCAAACACAGATCCTCTGCCTCCCAAGTGGTAGGTGTTAGCATACAGGAGGCTGCCTCTAGGTTGCTTAGCAACCTATGACATCATGCCTACCCACTAGGTGTGTCAGAGTATAAAGAGGGCAGACCTGCCATCTTGTCTCTGTCTTACTTTGTCTCTCTTACTCTTGTACTTTCTCCTCTGTCCCCTCCGCCTGCCACAGTGCCCTCCCCGCAACTGTCTCTCTGTCTGTCTCTCTACGCTCATGGCCCACTCCAGTTCCAACTCCTCTTTCTTTCCCTTCTCCCCAAACAAATCTCTCCATTGTATCTGTTGTGTGCCATCTTATCCTTAAATCCTAATTGTAGGCTTACAGGCCAGTG
This sequence comes from Acomys russatus, assembly GCF_903995435.1. NCBI lineage: Eukaryota > Metazoa > Chordata > Mammalia > Rodentia > Muridae > Acomys > Acomys russatus. The sequence goes on from NC_067138.1 coordinate 57,371,356, forward strand.
CCACTATACAGGTCCCCATAGGGCAACTTGTGATTTAGCAAGAGATGGGAGATGAGTCTTTGTGTGTGTCTCCTACAGAAGGCTTGAAGCAGTGGTTGGGTTCTGGGGCCAGCTCGAGGCCCATGGCTGCTGGTATATCCTTATCAAATCATCAAAGGAAGGGAAGGAGATGTTCCTGTCCACAGCCACACCACACTGAACGGGGCTGACTCTGTGTGATCTCAGAAAGTTGAAGGAGAGATAAACCTGTTTTTTAGGATTCCAAGTGCGGGATCGGAACGGTCTTGTGAGAGAACAGGTGATGTTAATCCTCTAGAAGACCGACCACCTCATACAGGAGCTTGATTGTTGCCAGCTGAAAAGATCCTGTGAACAGACTCTGGGAGGAGATATATAAACGAGCCTAGAACTGGAGGCGGGGCTTTTTGGAGACTTGGGATAGATGCTCCTAGAGAGAACCACTCGAGAGAAGGCTTCGGGGCTCCGGCTCCTGCTGAGGTTCTGGGTTCTGGTTACCCCAGGTTCCAGCAGAAGAAATCCTGCAGATTGTGCCAGGAGAATCATTCCTCGGAACTGATATCCTTAAGGTTTTGTTATTGTGTCCATTAATCCTCATTTCCTATTGTTTTGGTTAGTCGGGTTATAAGTGACGTATGCCCCGTGACTAAGTTGTTAATAAAATATATTGGTTAAGAAAATTGAGCCTACAGAAAGTAGGCAGCTTGCGCCTGGTTGGTCCGTGGATGAGAAGAAACGCGTCTCAAAGTCCTGAGCAATGGCCCTGTGTTAAGGCAACAGAGTGAACCAAAGCTCTGTAGAGAAACCAACAGGATCCACTGTTCCTGAGCTGAGTTCCAACAGTCCTTGAAGACCTCATTTTGTCATAAAGAATATCCAGGGAGAGAGGGAAGGAAGAAGGAAGTTGATTGCCAGCTTGGGTCCCTTGGGATCAAAGAGAAATTAGACCCCACACTGGACCGAGTTTGGAGCTGGGCTGGGTGGGGCTGGTGGCAGTGTGGGGCCCTGTGGAGCCTAGCTGAGAAGTCCCCAAAGACTAGGCAAGAAAGAACCTGACCAGCCAGGAAGCCCTGTTCAGGGAGAGTGGGGGTTTAAGTACACAGGATGCTGGCTGCTCTGTGGCCTCTATGGGAGGGGAGGGGCCTTTGAGGAGAAGACAGAAAGCGGCTTCCTGCACACGGGGGGGGGGGGGGGGGGCGGCTGGCACACTGTGTGTATGGGGCAGGGGGGCTCTTATGGGTGGTGGTGCAGCCAGGGTGTGAGATGAGCCCTCCAATCTTCCCCAGGCCGTTTTAGTTATAGTAGCCATGGCTAGCACAGGGGTGCAGAGGAATGGCCACGCCCAGCAGTCAACTCAACAGCGTGACCTGGCTACCTCCTCACGTCCACATTTCTAGTCAAGCTACCTGACCCATGTCTGCTTCTACCCCTGGAGCTCCCAGGGCCCACACAGGCACACAGCCAGGAGCGGAGGGGCCTTATTCCAGCCGCTATTGGTGTGGCACCAGCCTCAGACCGTGTGCCTCAGGTCCATCGCTTGCCTTTCCTCAGCACAGCAGGAAGAGTCTCTCAGACTTCTTTAGGTCAACGTGAGGAGAAACTAGAGGGAAGGCAGAGGGTAAGGGCAAGGGAGCTGCAGGGTGTTCCTCCCAGCAGGGCAATGTCCCAGAGGTGGCTCCCCATGAGCCCCTCCCACCCTCCAGCTCTGAGGAGAGATCCCATTCTGGAGGCCCTGGGGCCTGTTAACATGGTTGCAGGCTGGGCTAGCCTCTGACTGGCTCTTCTGTCCTATCCCTGTACTGACCATGCTCTCTCCCTCCAGCTGGAGCCCCATGATAAATGATTTCCCTTCCCTGGCCTCACTTTCCACGCATACCTCCCCTCCCCTTTCAGGGCAGACTCTCATACTGAGCAGGCTCACCCCGAACTTGTAGCTGAGAAGACTTTGAATTGTTGAGTCTCCTGCATCTCCTTCCTTAAATTCTGGGATTGCAGGCATTCCTCACCACTACAGCCGGGTTTTATGGGGGTTTAGGGATACGGAACCCAGGGGTCTGTGCATATAGGTAAGCACTCCATTGACTGATCCCCACACCCAGGCAATTATTTTGTCAGCTACACAAAGGTAGGCTCAAAAAGGTGTTTTGTTTTATTTGCTTTTTGGGTGTTTTTTTTTCTTCTTCTTCTTCTTGAGATAGAGTCTCACTATGTTGCCTAGGCTGGCCTTGAACTCTATGGCTCAAAGCAACCCTCCTGCCTCAACTTCTTATGTAGCCTGGACTACAGGGAGCACCTTGTTGCCCGACTTAGCCATGCATCTCTTATGGGTCTTTTAGTTCTGACCGGCTGCACATTTGAAACCCCTCATCATGTTTGTGTGCATATAATGTTCTTGTGGACTGTGTACAGTTTACCCTTGTTCATTTAAATGCTGATTTCTCTCTCCACTATCTGGTTTCAGTCCAGACATTGCATTGTTATGTTTATTCTAAGTATCTTCTGTCTCAAGTTTGTGTAAATATGTCACCATTTGTTCTCTGTATTGCCAATAAAAGCCAACTAGCCAATGGTGAGCAATACAGAGAATAGGGCAGGACATCCTGGTCTAGTGAGGGGAGGAGAAAGAGCAGGAAGAACAGGAAGGGTACAAGTAGAGAGGACCAGGAAACACCAGGAGAAATGAAGTAAATGTAGGATATTGGTAAAAAGCCAAGTATAATTTGGGAACTATGAATGGGAAAAAAACTATACTAGCTTGGAGGTTTAGGATGGAGTAATTATAGGACAGCATTGTGCTATAGACTAATTAAATAGATCTTAGTCTCTTTGTATAGTTATTTGGATATAAAGCTGGTTAAAAAGTAACTGCTGGTTTACTAAAATTATAAATCAATATTAAATATTAATAACATTTTAACAGGCAACAAGCAGTCTTCACCCATGAAAACTCTCTCTCTCCTCCTACTTTTCTCCTCCATATATAAAAGTGTCAAAGTATGACATAGTGGCACATGCCTGAAGTCCCAGGATTTGGGAGGATGAAACAGGAGAATTAAAGTTAAAGGCCAATTTGGGCAGTTTGGTGAATGCTTGCAATCCCAGCAGTCAGAAAGCTGAGGCAGGAGGATTATCGTAAACTCAAGTCTGGTCTACATAATGACTTCAAGACCAGCTTAGACTATATAGAACACCCTAAACTGGGCATGATGGTAGGCCAGTAGGCAGAGGCAGGTCTTTGAGTTCAAGAACATTCATAGTTACACAGAAAAACCCTGTCTCAAAACAACAACAACAACAACAACAACAGCAACAACAAGAAGGCTAAATGAGGGCTGATTCTGGTTCCGTGGGTAAAGGCAGCTGCCACCAAGTCTGCCGACCTGAATTGGGATTCCTGAGATCTACATGGTAGAAAGAGACCCAACTCCTGTAAGTTGCCCTCTGATCTCCATGTGAGCTGTGGCATGCATGCTTGTACATACTTATACACACACACACACACACACACACACACACACACACACACACACACAGAGTAGTAAACAAATAAAAAAGAGTATAGGACCCAGGAGATGGCACAGTGAATTAAATTCTTGCTCTCAAGCAGGAGGACCTGGCTCCAGATCCCCAGGATCTGGGTGTGGGCTGGAGAGATGGCTCAGAAGTCAAGAGCCCTGGCCACTCTTGCAGAGGACCTAGGTTTAGCTCCTAGCACCTATGCAGTGGCTCACAACAGTCTGTAACTGCCTTCCTCTGACCTCCATGGGGACTGCATGCAAAACACTCAAACACATAAAATAAAAATGGACTTAAAAAAAAAAAAAAAAAAAAAGCTGGGAGCAGCACACTGTACCTGTAATTCCAGTATTGGGGAAGTGGAGGCAGGCAGACCACTGGAGCCTGGGAGCCCAAAGGCCAGCCACCCTAGCTGAACCCATGAGTTCTGTGTTCAGTGGGAGAGCCTGTCTGAAAAACTAAGGAGAGTGACTGAGAAACACACTTGAAGTCTGCCTCTGGTCCCCCCCCCCCACATCCCCCCATCTCATGCACACACATGCACATCTACCTTCATGAACACATGTATATACATACACTCAAGGCCAACCTGAAAGACACAGGCTGGTAAAGATCCTATCCCCAAATAACAGATAAACATCACTGCAGAAAACATGGGAGATTCAGAGAGAACAGACTTGTGGTACTGCTGTCCAGTACCAGTGTGAGGGGACATCTAGGGCTGTGGGCGAGTGTGGGGTTACCCCTGCCACATGAGTTGACAGACTTCTGAAGAGCCACAGTGAGAAGTGCACAGCATCAGAGGGTGTGGGCTGGAGCCTGAACGCCACGACTGTAGCTGTTTCCTGGAAAGGATTGGGCTGGCTTTCTGGCTTCTGCACAACAGGCTTTGGACCATGTCTGACCTTCATAGCTGTGTTTACACAGCTCTATGGGATAGTTTACACACCGAAAAAAACTTTCCCCCACTTAGGCCACTAAGTCCAGAGTAGCCCTTTCTGCCAGATGACACCTGCCAGAATGCTGTGCCCTGTCTCAGTGTAAAAACTGGGGGTGTAGTTTGATAAGAGAGTGTTGCTCTTGCAGGGGTCCCGAATTTGGATCCTAGCACCCACATTGGGAAGCTCACAACCACCTGTAATTCCAGCATCAAGTGACTCATGCCCTGTTCTGGCATTCATGGGCATCCAAACACACGTGGCAGACACATAGACAAAGACAAACCTACACTAATTAAAATTTAAAAAATAGATTAAAATTTACTATGTTGCCAAATATGTTGAGTACAATGGACACCGATGATAGAAAAGGGCCTAGGTAAACCCAGGTCCATCCCACGTTCATAAATTCAGAGACCTAACCTGGTGGAGGTAAGGCCACTCAGGCTAGCCTTGAATTTGTGGTCCTTGGGTCTTGGCCTCCCATGTTGGAGGACTATAAGTGAGCACCACCATACATGTTTTGTTTTCATTCTTCTTGAGACAGAATCACCTCATATTGTATGCCCAGGCTGTCCTGCAATGCACTATGTAGCTCAGGCTATCCTCAGACTTGCCGCAAACCTCCTGCGTTAGCATCTAGGTGTTGGGATTACAGATATGAGCCTCCACACTCAACCAAAGATCCCCAACTCGTTTTGGAAGAGCAAAGCGGCGTCATCAATTACTTTAAGGCCTACTATCAGCATAGTAATCCTAAGCATGTAGACACATGGTTTGCAGACACACACAGCTACATATAAATGATAATTAAAAAAAACCGCTGTGCATGTAGATCCAGTGCAGAGCTGATACAGACACTATTAGAGTCTGTCCTTGGCACTGAAGGACAGTTACGGGCCATAGGTGTAAGGAACAGAATATTTCTCCACAAGACCTGTGTAGTTTCCTGTGAGTCTAGAATCATTTCAAAGTGAAATGTTTAAGAGTTGCTGCCATTTGCTTCTCTCCTCCCTTTGACCCTCGTGCACGCCACCATTGCCTGGGGAGGCGCTTTTATATGCTCACTTGCCGGGGCCTTTTGAACTGATTTGCCCTCTTGAGCCCAGAGCCTTGCCTTAAAGACAAAACAAAATGCTTAATTATTCTTACTGTCTGTGTGTGTGGTGTGTGAGGACGTGTGCATTGGAGGTCAGAGAACAACTGAAGGAAGTCTGGTCTCTCCTTCCACCGTGGGATTGGGCGCTTGAACTCAGGTTGTCAGACTTGGGCAGCAAGTGCTGAGCCATCTTGCTGGTCCCTACAGTTTTGTTATTGTTTGGTTGTTTGGTCAGTTGGTTTGTTGTTGTTTTGTTGTTTTGTTTTTGCTATATAGCTCTTTGGCTCTGGCCTGAAACTCAGTAGTAGATCAGGCTGGCCTCAAACTTGGACTGATCTTGCCTCAAAAATGTTGGGATTACAGGTGTGCACCACCATGAGCAGCTAGTTCTGCTCTGGAAGACTTGAGGGAGGGTCAGTACTAATAAAGCTAGGGCCACCGCTGTGACCTGTGAAGATCCTCAGAATACCAGGACATGTAGGCCCCTGACTGATAATGAATGTTAGGAACTAGGGAGCCAGTTCCCCACTACTATGTGGTGGTGGTGGTGGTGGTGGTGGTGGTGGTGGTGGTGGTGGTGGTGTCGTGGTGGTGGTGGTGGTGGTGGTGGTGATGGTGGTGTGGTGGTGGTGATGGTGGTGGTGGTGGTGGTGGTGGTGGTGGTGGTGGTGATGGTGGTGATGGTGGTGTGGTGGTGGTGATGGTGGTGGTGATGGTGGTGGTGGTGGTGGTGGTGATGGTGGTGGTGGTGATGGTGGTGGTGGTGGTGGTGATGGTGGTGGTGGTGATGGTGGTGGTGGTGGTAGGTGTGATGGTGGTGGTTGTGGGTGGTGGGTGGTGGGTGTGGTGGTGGTGATGGTGGTGATGGTGGTGGTGGTGGGTGTGATGGTGGTGGTGATGGTGGTGGTGTGGTGGTGATGGTGGTGGAGGTGGTGGTGGTGGTGGTGGTGGTGTGGTGGTGGTTGGTGGTGGTGGTTGTGTTGCTGGTGGTGATGGTGGTGTGGTGGTGGTGATGGTGGTGGTGGGTGGTGGTGGTGGGGTGGTTGATGGTGGTGATGGTGGTGGTGGTGGTGGTGATGGTGGTGATGGTGGTGGTGGTGGTGGTGGTGGTGATGGTGGTGGTGGTGGTGGTGGTGATGGTGGTGATGGGGTGGTGATGGTGGGTGGTGTGTGGTGGTGTGGTGGTGGTGGTGATGGAGGTGGTGGTGGGGTGGTGGTGGTGGTGGTGGTGGTGATGGTGGTGGTGTGGTGGGGGTGGTGGTGGTGATGGTGGTGATGGTGGTGGTGTGGTGGTGATGGTGGTGATGGTGGTGGTGATGGTGGTGGTGGTGGTGGTGTGGTGATGGTGGTGATGGTGGTGGTGATGGTGGTGGTGGTGTGGTGGTGGTGGTGGTGATGGTGGTGGTGGTGGTGGTGGTGGTGGTGGTGATGGTGGTGGTGGTGTGGTGTGGTGGTGATGGTGGTGGTGGTGGAGCATACCTGTTATCCTAGCATCTCAGAAGGCTGAGGCAGGAGGATTGTGATTTTGAATTAATATTGCTCTATGTAATGGAGGAGACCCTGAATCAATCAATCAATCAACCAACCAACTAACTGATCCTGGTAGGTAAGGCCTGTAATCCCAAATACTCAGGAAGCTAAGACAGGAAGCTCCGAGTTCAAGGCCAGCTGGAGGCAGAGAAAACTCAAGGCTGGTTTGGTTAGCTTAATAAGACTCAATTTCAAAACACATGTTTCCCATGCTTCTGTTTCTTTATGTAACCCCAATTAAACTCACTGGTGCCCACATACATACAAAGGGTGGCTAGTTGGGAACCAGTGGGACGGGGCTTGTCCACTTGCCTTAAGCTTCTCCCCAGCATCTTCCAAATGGGCTATGTTGTCAGCTTGCTGCCGCTTCTTGGTCGCCAAACACTCTAAACAGTCCCGGATTAGTTTCTGTGATAAGAGTCAGGAGAAAAAGGAAAACTGTCACTTTCAAGCTAACAAGCTCTCATCTTTGCTTTGCCCTTTATTTTTTTTTTTAAGGATTTATTTATTATGTATACAGTGCTCTGCCTATGTGTATGCCTGCATTGCCAGAAGAGGACATCAGATCTTATAACCACCATGTGGTTGCTGGGAATTGAACTCAGGACCTCTGGAAGAGCAGTCAGTGCTCTTAACCTCTGAGCCATCTCTCCAGCCCTATTTTTTTCTTAATTATACTTTATTTATTTCGGGATGGGGACACTGATGCCATAGTGTGCATGTGGAGGTCAGAGGACAGTTTGCAGAGTCTACTCTTTTTCCACCATGTGGGTCTCAGGGCTTGAACTCAGATTGTTAGGTTTTGCAAGAGGTGCTAAGCCACTTCACTGACCTACCACTGAATTCTTTTTCTGCAGAAGTACCTGAGGCTCTGAAGGTGGGTAGTTTGCCCAAAGTCATGTGGCTAGGTGGGGGGTGGGGGTGATGAGCAGAGTCTCTGGCCCTCTGAGCCTCAAGCCTTTGCCAAGGATGCCCCAGCCTGAGTGCCTGTCTCCTATTTTCTGTATGTTTGCTTTTAGAAGTTGCTGTTTTTCAGCTGGGCATGGTGGCACATACCTTTAGTCCTAGCACTCGAGAGGCAGAGGCAGGAGGATTGCTGTGAGTTTGAGGTTAGGACAGCCAAGGCTATACAGAGAAACCCTGTCTCTGGGTGGGTGGGTGGGGGGTGCGGGGTGGGGGTGGGGGGAGAAAGAAAGAAAGAAAAGAGAAAAAAGAAGTTGCTGTTTTTCTAAAGACCTGCTCTGGGTCTCCTCCCTTCAAGGGCAGCCATACTCCATCTTAGCCTTCCTTACAGCTGGTCTTCCACTTGGTACCTGGGCCTGACTCCTAGGAACAGGGCTCGGAGTCTGGATTGTTAATCAGCCGGGAATACCAAGGTATGCCAGTTTTCAGGTGCAAGCTGGAAGCCCAAGGAAGCTGGCAGGAGTATGAGCTCTGGAGGTCATGCACTATGGCCTCGTGCCCCAAACCCATTTCCTTCACGGCAAACGGTGATGCTGTGGAGTCTACATGAGATTAGAGTTCCTGGCCAACAGCACATGCTCAGTACAGGTTTTGCCTTTGTAACATCCAGCAAGCATTTGCTGCACTGGTGAATGGCTTTATTGAAAGAGGGAAGTGGGGGCAGGGAGGTGGCTCAGCTGTAGTGGCCTTAGCTTCCACAGATGTATCTACTGTGACACCTAAGCCACCTTCTGCCCAAGAAAGCCCAAGGATACCCTAACCTTCTGGTTTGGGCCCTCCATGTCCAGCCACAAGAATTTCTTTCTTTCTTTTTTAAATTTAATTTTAATTTATGTGTGTTGGTGTGAAGGTGTCAGATCTTGGAGTTACAGACAGTTGTGAGCTGCCGTGTGGGTGCTGGAAATTGAACCCATGTCCTTTGAAAGAGCAGGCCGTGCTCTTAACCACTGAGCCATCTCTCCAGCCTAACCACAAGAATTTCTTGCGACCCTACTGACCCTTCAGGGCTATGTTCAATGGCGCTTCCCTGGGGAAGGCTTGCGTGACTTCCTACCCCAAGTTCTTTTTTTTTTTTTTTTTCTGGCTCTCATTGACCACCACCTTGGCGTTGTTACTGTTATTTCCCCTGACCAGCCAGGCAGCACATCCAGGTAAGGGGAGGACCTCACCTATGATTTGGCTCATGGCATAAGGCGGCGTTGTGCTGAAGGGAAGCTTGATAAAGGAATGGCCCCTTAAATGGGTGGAGGATGCGTATGTGAGTCAAATCTGGAGATGGACAACAGAGGGGGCCCTTGGGGCTGCTGCTCTGGAAAATAGCCTTGGATCTCCAAGCAGCAGTCATTTCACGGGGGCCAAAGGAAGCTTCGGGGAGCAGGGGCAGGACTCCACAAGCCAGGCTGCCCTCCCACGGGCCCGAGTTCAGCTTGGAGTTGTAGGCTTGTCACAGGTGCTTAGGGACAGACAGGAAGGCGCTGAGGGTCAGAGTTCCTAAGACTTCTTGGAGACAGAGATAATTAAAGTCAGCCCGGAGAGCTGGGCGTGGTGGTGCACACCTGTAATCCCAACACTCGGGAGGCAGAGGCCGGCGGACCTCTGTGAGTTCGAGGGCAGCCTGGTCTACAAAGTGAGTCCAGGACAGTCAAGGGCTACACAAAGAAAGCCGGACTCGGGAAAAAAAGAAAAGAAAAGAAAATCATCCCGGAGGAGACCGAGGTACTGACTAGCCTGCCTTCCTTAAGTACAGAGAATAAGTTCTGCAGAGCTAGGCCAGGGAACCTGCTCTCCGGTTATCTACAGAAGATAAGGCCCAATTAACACTAGAGGGGGGAGCCTGATTCAAGGCAGGAAGAGGACCTTATAGAGTTTGCAAAACAAGGCGTCCTTCTGGCCCCAGTTCAGAACAGACTTCTATGAACTCCAGTGCCCGGAAGTGGAATTCACGGAGCACACGCCCCGCCTCTAAGTCTCGCTTTGTAGCTCTGGCTGGCTTTAAACTCTCAATTTCCCTGCCTCAGCCTCCCAGGCGCTGAGTGTTAGGGAGCGTTCCTGTGCCCTTGGCTATGTTCATTCAACCTCTGGTCGGGGGAGCTGCCTTAGCAGAAGCGGTGAAACACACGCACCAGTCTGAGCTTCCAGGACCCCAACCTATCTTCTGAAGCTTCGCTGGTGGTTTGGGCTACCTTTGCCCTTCTATGGGGTTCTGCTTCCTGGTCTCACGTCTACCATTTAGGGGACCTCAGGGCCCCTTAGGATTCCAGGTCCTAAAGGATTTTGGCAGAGACTTGGGCTGGCGCTCCCTCGGCCTTACTCCTGTGCTCAATCTCCGCCCGCCCAGACCTGTGGGGCACGCCCCGGCGGCTCCCCACCTGCACGCGCGCAGCCTCCTCTTGGGCCAGGCCCACCGGGTGGCCGCGGTGCGCACCCAGCACCGGGCACAGCGCGCATACGCAGCGACTGCAGCGCCGACAGAAGAGCTCAACTGGGCGATCGCTGTGCTCCCGGCAGCGCCAGCCGGGCGCCCAGTCGGGCTGGACAGGCGCCTGAGCCCCGGCAGTCTCGCTCGCCATTCGTAGTGGCAACCTCAGTCCCCTCCGCAGTGTGGCCGGATGGGGTTGCTGCGAGAATCGAAACCTCGCGCGGGGCGGGGCGGGGCGGGGCGACCCAGCTCTCAGTGGCAGGCTGGAGGGGGCGATGACCCGCTGGAGAGGATGCTTGGTCCCGCCTAGTGCTGGATCCGCCACACAGCACCCTTCCCCTCTTCCGCCCAGTGGAGGAGTCTAGCACTGACCGGAACGCTGGCGTTTGCTAGGATGGGCTTCTCGTTTGATGTCGATCTGGGAGCTTTCGGTAAACTACTAGGGGCTTTCGGAGTGGACATGACTGGGTAGATGGTGTGGCCTGCCCAGGGGGCCCGCATTTCCCACACTCTCACTCTTTCCTTTTTCTGTAGTGCTCCTTCCCTGGGGTCAGCCTTGGGGTGCAGTTGGAACAGACTTCCAGGAAATCCTAGTTACCCCCAGATTAGCCCTTCAAGGCTCCACGCTCTGAAGATGGTCCTATCCCGCCTGCCTTGATGGGTAGGTGGCCCATCCTGTTTCCAATCTGGGGATCTTGCAGTTCTCTGCTTGGAGTATAGCTGCTGCTCACTGTCACCCATCTACTTGGTCTTGGCCTAGCTCCTCCTTTAGGAGACCTCACCTCTGCAGGGCAGCCTGACCTCCCTGCCCCATCCTGTCCCTTCCGAATTCTCTCAATCCTGCCTGAAAACACGTCAAGGGTATTAGAACCTTACTGGCCAGTTTGCCAGCAAGGGTATTTGGCCCAACCACCTTAGTGCTACATTGGTACCTGTAGGATGAATTAGCAAAAGAAAATCTCCATGCATTGCAATATCAAGCCTGGTGGTTTATTATTATTATTTTGGTTGAGGCAAGGTCTCACACTTTTTGCCCAGGCTGGTCTGAAACTCTCAATCTTTCTGCCTCAGCCTTCCAAGCACCTGGATTATAGGTGGGGATTACCACGCAGGGTTGATTGCACAATTCTGCATCTATTTTAACTTTTATTTAATTTTTTTTATAAAGGTACAAGGAATTTAAGAAACATTAAAACAACCATTCAAATGGCTTCAGGCACAGTTTCATATGAAAAGCATAGATTATTTCTCACTTCCTGTTTCCTACACTACCTCAAGTTTTGTTCCAGGAAGCAGAGTTATTCTAGAGCTAAGGTGGGTACCGGTCAATTGCTCATCTCCAAGCGCTCTCCCCATCCACACAAAGTTCCTGAGTCAAACGAAAGGGAGCTCCCAAGGCATGACGTAAGGAGATGAGGGCGGCTTCTCTTCTTCTTCTTCTTCTTCTTTTTTTTTCCAGACAGGGTTTCTCTGTGTTAGCCTTGGCTGTCCTGGACTTGCTTTGTAGACCAGGCTGGCCTCGAACTCACAGTGATCCACCTGCCTCTGCCCCCCAAGTGCCACCACACCCTGGGAGATGAGGGCTTCTTTGCCACTTGAGTGGAAGTGGACACTGCCTTAGTGGGCACTGTTGCTCCATTAGCTCAAGAACATAAAAACATAATCTTAAAAAAATTAACTGTCCCTCTCCCTTGATATGAAATAATTTAAATAATTTAATCTAGATGTAAAAAAAAATAAAAACAAAAAAACAACAAAAAAATTTGTTCGTAGCTGCCTGTGACCTGTTCTTGAATGTGGGGTCTGGGTCTGGGTCCCTTATAGTGGGGAGAGCCTTTTGCAGCGGGGATGAGAGATGGTGTTATGTAGAGAGTGAAGCTCTCCAGACCCCACCCCCAGGCACACATAGGTGGCAGCCAGTGGCTTTGGACTGGTTTCTTCCCTCTGGGGACAGCCTGCCTTCTGAACATGAGATTGGAGGTTGGGGGTGGAGCCTGGGACTTAGCCTTTTACTCAGGAGCACAAGTAAGATGAGCATAGCTGGTTCATCATCGGGGCTAGAGTCCTAGACTAGTGACTGGTAGCTGGAGACTAAACCAAGGACCACAAGACTCTGGCGTGTGCAGATACCAGGGGTGGTGAGTGACAAGGCCATGTGGGTGTCTTGGGATTGTACGGGTTCCATTGCCAATACAAGTGGCAGGAGACCACCCTGTGACTCCACCCAAACTGTACTGAAGTCACCTGGGTAGCTTGTCCAGAGGGCCACACCCTTCACAGGAGAGTAAGCTTCAGTGAGGCAGGTCTGGCCATCATATGTCCATCCAGAGGGATGCTGACAGATAACACGGTGGAAATCTGGTTTGGGAAATCTAGTCTGAGTGACCCCTGCAGTTCTTGCATGAGTGACCCTGTGCGATGGGGGAAACACTGTCAGACTGTCCAGAGGGGAGTGGGGGTGGGGCATCTCCTTTGGTAAGCTTTGTCTCAGATTCTTCTCAGGCACCAGCTGGGCTGCTGTACTGACCACCAAGCAAGCAAGCAAACCTCAGAACAGGGCACAAGATTCACAAGGCGGGGGGGGGGGGGGGGGGGGGGGGGACCAGGCTTTCACACCAGGTGCCATCTGGTCCCACTTTCTCACCTAGTGTTGTCAACCATAGCCCTTACTGGTGGGTGACCACAGGCCTTTGCCACATCCAGTGTCAGGGCTGGGAAGGAGAGGGACCCTACCTCCCAGAGGCCTTTAGATAACCTGGGGTGGGGGAAGAGTCTACTTCTGCTCTCCTGGAGGTGGCAGACCATGGAGTCAGCTGACATGGACACGGCTCTGAAGTCTGTGTCCCTACCTACGGAACTATCTACCCACATCTGGCTGATTCTGGTTGGAAGGATGGGTTTGGCCACTGTCTGTGGTTTAGAATTGAGCCAAATCTTCACTGCTTCCCCTCAGATTGAGTCCCTCAACCAGTGTGTGAGTTTCTGTATTATACCCAGGTCATCGACCCACAGGCACAGTCAAGACTAAGTCTTTGGTGGCAGGCCACAGAGAGGGCAGCTCATTCAAACATGCCCCTTGCTCAGATGGAAAAACTGAGCCCAGAGAGACAAGTACTTGGTAAGAGGTCATTGGGTCAGTCTGGACACAGCTGAGGTCAGAACCAGCAGATCTTACTGTGGGGATTGGGAACAGCACTGTCATAGACCCAGCTGGACAGACAGTACCTTAATCCAACCTTTCTAGGAAGCAAATTTCTCCTGCCTCTCTCTGGGCCTCAGTTTCCTCACCTATAGAATGAAGTAATTGAGCCAGATCAGTCGTTTTCCAATTTGTAAAAAAAAAAAATATATAAATAAATAACTTATCGGTCAAAGTATATATTCTAGCGTGGGCTGAAGTTGTTGGGGAACCTCTGTGGAGTGAGCACACTGGCTAAAACTTCCCCCCGACTCAATGGCCAGAGTTGCAAACCACAGGCAGGTTGACCTACCCAGTCCTTCCAGATCTTTCTACCAAGCTTTTCCCCTCTGGGAGGTCATAGCTCCTCACTAACCCTTAAAACCAGAATTCAGCAGATGAGAGGGTAGAGTCTAAACCAGCCAGGACAGAAACTGCAGCTGAGAGAGAAGGCAAGAGGAGAGGGCACCAAGTCCCACCGGGATCTCCTTCAGCCATTGAGAGTTTTCTTTTCTGGTATAAAATATATAAATAGTGGTTCTTCTCGGGGACCTGTGGTTCGGTTCAGGACCTCCCCACAGAGCCTAGCCGTGTCCCTGAGGGCGAGGATGGCAGAGACGTCTGCTCAGAAGGGTCCTAAGCCCATCCGCAGGTTTTTGATCTCAAGTTCCAGCTGCTTGGTTTGGACCTCTCTCTGGATCAACAGCTCCCGGAGCCTCCGGATCTCCTCCTGTTGCCGGTAGAACATCTGCAGCAGCTGGGGATGGGCAAGGCAGAGGGCAAGGTCATCTGGGTGCCTGATAGGCAACAGCTCAAAGGCTAAGCCACACACACACTTTGTGACTTGGCTGACAATGGTTAAACATTAACAAGGATGGCCCTTTCTCTTGCTTACTTAAGTAAGCTTTGTTTATTTTACCCAACAATGAAGTTCAAATAGTTTGACTGTATTACATCTCCCCTTCCCAGGTCCCTGAGGGTATTTGGTCCTGAAGACTGGAAACTTGGATATTCTTTTCCTTTCACTACTGCTGGACTATGTGGCTAATATCAATAATTTGGCAGGATCTAGACTTCTCCTATGGAGTTGCTAGTTGAGTTAACCGGGAGGGGAAGACCCTCCCTAATGGCGGGTGCCATCATCCCATGGGCTGCGGTCCTGGACTGAACAAGGAGGAAGTAAGCTGAGTAGCAGCATTGGTCTCTCTCTGCCTCCTGCCTGTGGATGCCATGTGACCGGCTGCCATGCCTTTCTCACCATGGTCAGCTGTGCCCAAATAAACTTCCTCTAAACTGTCTTTGTCCAGCATTTTGTTACAGCAGCGGCAGCAGCAGCAGCAGCAGCGGCGGCGGCAGCAGCGGCGGCAGCAGCAGCAATAATACAGACATGTTACACCTCACCTGCCCTATGAGTAAGTATTCTCCTCTGGAAAGAGGAAACTAGCCCCTAACTGTGATTATTACCACTATACAGAATAGCCACTAGATGCAGGGCACCCCTGAAGGTCTTTGCTGTTCTACCCAAATGCCCGTGACATCTCCTAGGGTGGCAGTGTTCGTACCTCCTCGTTTGGTGTGGGAATGGAAGCTGAGGTTGTTTCTGCTAACAATCTGTCCACTATTACGCCAAGCTGGCCCACAACAGATGCTTAAAGTGGGCTGGCTCTTAAAAAACAGGCCTCAAACTCCCAGAGCGCCCAGTACTAGGACCATAACGGCACCACGTCATCTCTTCTGCATTTCACAGACTGTTCTCATAACTGTGTTATGCATCATCTTGGTTTACGGGTGTTGCTCAGAGCCCACGTGGTGACTAAATTTGCTAAGGGCGGTAAGGTCCAGGCCAAGGCATCCAGCTGGGAACCCCTTGGCCCTCAGTTCCCCCCAAGCCTACCACCCTCTCTCCTCTCCTACCTCATTTTCTGTCTTTGGTGGGGGGCATTCAAAAACATCAAAGCCATTGGTGAGCCAGGACTTCTCCTCCAGCCGATGCTCTGTGGTCCACTTCGGCGTCTTCTCTTCCAGCAGAGAGCAGGGTGGCTGGCCACCACCTGTAACTGGCTGGGCCATGGCTTCTAAGGGCCGGGGTGAAACCTGGGCCACAGACTTGGATATGGGTCTCTCTGGAGGCACTGGCTGGGAGTCCAAGAGCTCGGACCCGGGTCTAAGGGACATCATGATAGGTTCTGTGGGGGTGGAGGGGGGCGAGCAGAAGGCTGTGAAGTAGGCTGAGTGGCCATGAGGAGATGTTCTTGGGGGAGGGCATGAACATAGGGCCAGCACTAGAGATAGCCATGGACCCATACCAGGGCAATCAGGTACCAATATGTGTAGCACACACGTGGGGAAGAGAAACTAGCATGTAGGAACAACATGGCATATATACTGGAGCTGCTCCCAGATGCCTGAGCTCCTCAAATGATGCCTGTCCTTGCTCCCTCCCTTCTATCCCTACAGAGGTCTTATGGTACAGCTCTGGGAGGCTGTGCACTCCCAGTCTAACTGCCTCAGCTCTCCCCAGAGCACAGCCTGGTCTTGGCGTGGCTTTGTAAGGAGGGACCCACCCACAGTGTTCTCTGCCATCTATCAAGCACAGTAGTTTTTCTGACACCTTCAGGAAAGTATTGCAGACACAGAGAGGAGGTGGGGAGATGGGCAGGGCCTGTCTAAGGGCCTCAGACAAGTGGGAAGTGGCACTGTAGTAGGAGGGTCACCCATGCTTTTGGGGGTGCATGAAGTGAAGTAGGGGTGTCATGGCAATGTGGAGGGAGCCTGCATCGCTCTCCTGCTGCTGACAGGAACGGGGAAGAATCAGGTCAGGCAGTGGTCTCTTGCCTAGAGAATGTTGGCCTAACAAAGGAAATGGTGAGGGAGGCCGAGGAGGGGGGCGGGAGTGTGGATGAGGCACCCGGACAGTTTTTCTATGGAGTGACATCTTTTGACCAGGAGTTTAGGGACCAGGTGGGTGAAGCCTCTGCTTTCCTGGCATTATACATAACTGATCCCTGGGGTCTGGTTGACAAGGGCCTCTCCTCTAGAGCCCAGAAAACTAAAAATCCAGGCCAAATTCCTCTGCTACTTGGGACCTTTGAGACTCCATTTTCCTACCCCAATGGCTTGTTCCCAGTATCCTTCACCTCTATTTATTCCGCTGAGCCACTCATAAGCTGTCAGGGAGGGCTGGGCCGCTGCCGTGGGTGGGTAGATGTCCTCTTGGTAGGATTCTGACTGCAGACAAAGTGGGGACAGTGAGGGCAGTGCTGAGCCTTGAAGTCCGTCTCTCCCAACCCCCGCTGAGTGAGGAGCCTGGGCCAGAGCACAAAGGCTCTCCTCGGGTCCAGTACCTCAGGGGCAGAGCAGGGCAAGTGTTCCTGGTCCCAGGGCTATCCTACTGACTGTGAGAAGGGCCTTCCCTTGCAGGAGCCACCCTCAGCCACCCAGGGGGCCCCCACAGCATGGGATGGGATTCAGAATTCCCACACCCGGGGTCTGTGTTCTTCTAGGTGGGTACCTCCCCATGACAGTCCCACCACACGTACCCTCCGGGGAACAATCATGGACACCGGCTCAATGAGGCTTTTAGTGGTGATCAGCTTGTAGAAGCGGAAGATCTCACAAGACGACACGTCGAGACCTCTCTTTGGCATGATACCTGTGACCACATGGCCAAGAAGAGATGAGAAGTCCTGGCTGGGCTCCGGCAAAGGCCGACTGCGCGCCTGTGATCAGAAACTGCCCTCTTCCTTCTCTGTCCTCTGTGACAGCTCCTGACCAATACCTGTGCTGGGCTGCCCTGGGCCAGGAAACCGAGCTGAAGGACTCCATGTCCAACAAGCACGGCCTCTTCCTTCAAGGTTTAGTCATGTTAGCTGGATCCTCAAGTTGGTCTACTCTGCTCAAAGCTCCCCATTTCCATCCTCATAGACCTAGAACTCAAATGCTTATTTCCTATTTTATTTTTTGAGACAGGATCTCATGGAGCCAAGGCTGGCCTCGAACTTGCTATGTTGCAGAGAATGGCCTTGAACTCCTGATCCTCCTGCTTCCGTCTCTTGCTTGCTCGGATTACAAGTATATACCAAAACAACAACCCTCATTTGTTGTTTTCTGAGGCAGGGTCTTGCTGTTATATAGTCCAGGCTGGCCATAAACTCCTGATATTCAGGTCTCGGCGGGAGTCTAGGATTACAGACTTATGTCACTAAACCTGGCTATCTAAAAGCTTCTAATATGGCCACTCCAGTTCTTCCTTTTCTTCCTTCTGTTTGTTTGACACAAGGTGCCACATAAACCAGCCATGACCTTGTTACACAGATAAGGATGACCTTGAACTCCTGGTCCTCTTGCCTCCATCTGCCAAATGCCTTCCACTGTCTTAGGAATCTGGTAATGCAAGAGGCACCAACCCTGGACTTCCAGAGCCAAGCGCCCCAGCATGCCCTGTTTGTCATAACTCCTCCAGTCTGGGGAACTGATGGAAGGCGGGGCGTGGTGGCACATGCCTTTAATCCCAGCACTCGGGAGGCAGAGGCAGAGGCAGAGGCAGGCAGATCGCTGTGAGTTTGAGGCCAGCCTGGTCTACAAAATGAGTCCAGGACAGCCAAGGTTACACAGAGAAACCCAGTCTCGAAAAACAAAAAAACAAAAACAAAAACAAAAAGAAAGAAAGAAACAGATGGATACAGGCCACACGTCAGTGCCCCTTTGCCAACCCCTTCCTGTCTGATGTCTCCCCGCACCAAGGCCCAGCCCTGGTGTCCTGACCCCACATGGCTTCGGAGCATCACTCACCGATCCCCTTCTGTGGGTTGTAAGAGCGGTACTCAGTCAGGTAAGTCAGGTGAGGCTTCTCCGTGCTCACCTCGTAGTAGCGGATGTTCCCATCTCCCTGGGCGGGAAACCAGGGGGGTCAGAGCTGGGCCATCAGCACTGCGATGGCCCCCGTGACTGAGTTCCATCTCCCTGGGCAGGGGACCAGGAAGGTAAAAGCTGGGCCATCAGCACTGCGCTGGCCCCCGTGACTGAGCACACTTTCAGAGTGGACAGCTAATGAACGCATCCCATATGGGGACACTAGGGGGCTACGCCCTTGACAGTTACCAAGGCCTGACCCCAGCCCACCCATGATCCTCTAGTGCAGAAGTCCTGGGAACATTCCCACATGACAACCACGAGGAAGTCAGGATGGCAGGACTCAGAGACCACTCTTTGGCTCTTAGCCACAGGAACATTTCCGGTTGTCAGTCACTTGGAGGTCCTGGTACTGGCACACTAACTAGGGAACAGAGATTCTAGATCAAGGGGACCCATCCCCGCCCCCACCCAAGGAGATCTACTCTGCTTCAGATTCAAAAACTCCCTGTTGAGAACCATCACCTGGCCAAGGAGTTTGGGAGGAACAGCTTGGGTAGGTGAGGGGTCACGCCTGGCTTCTGGTGGCCCTAGGGAGCTGAGGAGGAAGGGAAAAGGTGCTCTTGCAGAGAAGAGGCTAGCTACCAATGTCTGTCTCCACTCTGCACCTCCAAGGACCCTAGGGTGTTTTCTGGCCATCCAGGGAAGCTAAAGCTTAGCATAGTTCTGTCTCCTGTATTGGGGGGTCCAGAGGTCTGTCTCCCTCCTGTGCCAGGCTGACCTTCCCCACGATGTACAGCATGCCGGTGTCTGAGTCGTAGAAGGGAAACAAGACACCCGAGGAGCCATCCAGGTCTTCCTCTGTGAGGGGCATGGAAAGGTTGTCCTGCAAGCAAAGGGAGACTATCAGGACATGAGGATCACTCCCAGAACCCTTGCTGCCCTGGGTGTGTCCACAAGTGAGTGTGGTTGGTGTTTGAGACTGAAAACTTGCTTTTCTGTAGTGCGCATATATTTTGGGAAGAGGTCCTGGTCCTCAAGACGCAGTCTGTGGATTATTCTCTGGTGGAAATGATGTTTAAGCAGTACCTCCCCATCCCATCTTGTCAGTCTTTTATAAAAAGATTTTTTATTTTATGTATATGGGTGTCTGTCTGCATGTGTATCTGCATACCATGTACATGTAATGCCCAAGGTGACCAGGAGAGGGCGTCAGACTCTCTGAAAGGGGAGTTACAGTTGTGAGCTGCCTGTGGGTGCTACGAATCAAAAACCCTGGTCCTCTGCATGAGCAACAAATGCTCTTAGCCCTTGAGTCATCTTTATCAGCATTTTTCTCTTAATAAGTCTTTTAAAATTTATTTAAGACAGAGTTTTACTCTGTAGCCCACACTAGCCTTGAACTCAGAGCAATCCTACTGCCTGGGATTATAAGCATGGCCTACCACATCTGGCTGGCCCCCCCCACTCCCCCTTCCCCAGCATTGAAAACCAAACCCACAGCTTCCTGAGACTAGAAAAATACTCTACCACTGAGTTACAAGTCTCTTTTAAAATTGAAATCTGGGAGATACTTTTGAGGCTGGTCTTGAACTCACAGTCCCTGTACCTAAGCCTTTCCAGTAAATACGTTTTCACTTGCCAGACTTGAACTGGTCCTTTAACTCTCAGTTCTCCTATCTTCATCTTCAAGTGCTCAGTCTGGCTTCCCACTTAATTTAACAAACGAAGGTGACAGGTCGCTTTGTCTAGCAGATGGGAAGCCCTGTGTTCGGTCCTCAGCACTTCCAGAGTCCTAACAGAACAGCACTGCTCACCTTCCACACACAGCGGGGGGGGGGGGGGCTACTATCAGCACTGTACCTGTTCTCCAGATGTCCACTGCCTTACTCTAGCCCCTCCCCAGAGCATCTCTTGGGGCTCCACCTGTCTCCTGAGTGATGAGCCCTGCAAGGCTAGCTAGCTGATGGGCGGGCCTGCAGGGTGACGGTGAGGTGGTGAGGTCAGGTGGAGACGCACCTGGTCCCATAGGGCCATCTGCCGATTGTTCCAGCGGGATGTGCCCGTGGATAGCAGCTTCCTGAGGTTCCCCAGGAACAGTACCTTGTTGGCCCGGTGTCCCTTGTAGTTGGCTTCCTGGAAGGAATAAGTGTAGTCAGTGTTGGACAGCTACGGGGAGGGGATTCCCAGTTGTAGGTGGGGTCCCTGCCTCCCCACTTGGCTCCTGCTGTAACCCTGGTTACAAGGTCTCCTTTCATCACCTGTGGAGACACTTGGCACACCTCCTCCAGGAAGCTGTCCTGGGTCCCTTCCATCAAGTGAACCGCCCCCCTCCCACACACAATTCTACTGACAGCTGCTGCCGAACAGAACTGCTGCTCTGCCCTCGCCACTCTTTTCTTGATACAGGGTTCTCATGATGTAGACCAGGCTGGCCCTGAACCCTCCTCCTGAGTGAATTGGGAGGACATGGCTGTGTACTGACACCGGAACTGTCCTGTTTATCTCCAGTGAGAAACCACGAATGGTCCATTTCAGCTTCTGAGCAAACAGAGCCTCAAAAGACAGAATGTGCTGGCCTAAGGTGGCTCCTGACCCCTGACCAGTGACAGCTGAGGCACGTGACCAGCTCTGAGGTCAGAACAGACTCACGGCCCGCCTCTGTGGAGAGGTGGGCTGTTTCCTTTCCTCTGGCCTTAGTTTTCTCATCTGTAGAGTGGACACAGTAGATCTCAACGTCCCCCACCCCCCACCCCATGATGCGGAGGCCAGCTGTGGACAATGCTGTCTGTCACCCCGTTCTCAAAGCTAGATCTTGGGTCTAGCACCAACCTGGAGGATGATCCCTCGTCGGGGGTCAACAACCCGAATCTTGCGGTCCTTACAGGTGGTGGCCAGCAGGCTGCCATTGGTGTTGAAGGACATGGAGAGGATCACATCTTGGTGACAGGTGATTGTCCTCATGGGGCTTGCAATTACAGACTCCTTTGTGTCCAGGTTCCACACCATCACCTGCCCGGCAGAGCGCTGGCTCTGAGCACAGTGGCCACTCCGCCCAGCCCCCCACAGTCACACAACAGCAGGCAGTGGTGAAATATAGTATTCCCAGGAGGGAAGACGCAGCTGGCAGCCAGGCCACTCATGAGGGGTGTGGCTGAGGCTGTATGTGCAGCAGGGGATGCTGGGAGTCAGGCTGTTTTGTAGTAGAAGAAAACCACCACTGGCCTTGAAGCAACAAAACATTTATGCTGGGAGTACCTATGGCGTGGGGTTCGGTCAGGAGCAGCACACCCCACTTTCTGTGCATAACTGGGGATGCCAAAGGGACCTGTAGCCACAGCCTAAGGTGTGAGTAGCATTCCCAGAGACATAGCCACACACACATCTTCCACAGCAACGGATAAACAAGCATTTCTGACTAGAACCTTCCAACAGCTTCTCCTTCTTTTGGACCTGAGAGGTTCCTGAGATGCCTTTGTGAATCCTAATACAGTTAGCAGAGAGGAGTTGAAAAACCATCGCAATGGGCCCACAAACCCACCCTGTCTGCAGACTGGGGCTCACGAAACTAAGGCCCAAGGAGAATCATGGGAACACTGCCATGCAAGTCAGAGACGAGTTGCGGCAGACTCCTAGTCTCCAGTGTGGGGCAGGAACTGTCCTGGTCTCCAAGGCCAATGGCTTCTGGGCACTAGGTAGAGATGGGGAAGAGCCCTGTGGGCCGAACCCTGCCCTGTGAGGCCGACTGCAGTAGACTGAAGAGCGCCCCGATCCTGTCTGCATAGACCCTCAATGGGATTTATTTGTCAACTGGGTATTGACAGATATAGTTAGTTAACATGAGGTCACAACAAATGTAGGAAGGCTCTTAATCTAGCAGTAGGTAAGAGGAGGCATGGATGTACAGGGACACGGCTATGAAGGCAGAGGCAGCGACCAGAGTGACAGAGAGGTGTAGAAGGGCACTCCCCAGCCTGTAGAAGCAGGGGGCCGGCCGCCCACACCTCGCCTGAGTCTTTTGAGTCTATAGAGCTGCCAGAGAAGCTTCGAGACAAGTGCCAGTGTGTGACTCTCAGACTCACCTTGTAGTCATAGCCGGCACTGAAGAGGATGTTGGCGGCCGTGGGGTGCCACTCCACCAGCCCGACCCTGCGCGAGTGGCCCACCAGCTCCTTCCTGTAGGTTGTGAGGTTCCTTGCCAACAACTGCTTGGGAATGTTCCAGATCTTAATCTGGAGGAGAGACACGGGTAGAAGTGTGAGGGGGGGGGGATCTTGGGATTGTTGCTCTCATCAGCCATAGATCTGGTAGTGCCTGTCAGAAGGACCTTGTTGCTCTCTATGGCCACTCCCACCCAACGGAAGGGAAATTGGAACCTCTCCAAAGTCCTCCACCAAGCAGGTCTCCCTTGACCAGAAGGGAGGCCTCACTCTCAAACTTGCCCCAGGGCCTTTGACCATCCCCATGACCTGGGATGAGCAGGCAGGGTGGACTGAGGATGGACAGACGTGCCATGGCAATGGGTAAGGTCTGCGTCATGGAAATACACAACACAGAACCACAGGGCAAGCTGCGTGGGGCCATGGAGCGTGCAGGAAGTGCCACGTGCTCGGTCCTTCCACTCTGTGGGCTCTCGGGCTCCAGGTCAGTGTTCAGGTCATACCCCGGAGATACACAGGCTTCCCATGAGGCTTTGCTTGCAGCCCAGGGACATTTACTTCCTGGTTTCGGCTTTACGATCAGAAGGTGAACTCTACTTGCTCTACCTGCAGGACACATCAAGCTGAGCCTGGGGTGGGGCTCGGCAGGGACAGGTTCTGGGCTTTTGGAGCAGGAGGTTTGTCCTGAAGGAGGTAGCAGCTACTCTATCCTGGGGAGGAGGTGCAGGGAGCACTTTGCAAGAACGCATTGGCATGGACTGGGGCTGCTGCCACCCAGGCCCCATCATCCTGTTCCTTCCCCTCCCCCTGAGCACCCAGAAGCCTTTTGGGAAGACCTAGTAGGGTGTGGTGGTCTACAGGGGTCTACAGTGGGAGAATTGTAAGTTCAAAATCTCAAAACAAACAGCCCCCAATTAAAACAACAATGATAAAATTCCCCACTTCTTCAGATCTTCAGAGCAGGCCTGAAAGGGCAGGTGTCAGGAGGGTAGCCATGCTACTCCACCCCTGTCTTGCAGAAGTCCACTGGCTAGAGACCAGCCATGTTCTCGGGCCTGACCTTCCTTCTGTCCTTAGGTCTGTCAGCAGTCTCCTATGTGGAATTTTCTGCTCTGAGACAAAGTCTTGCTCTACAACTCAGGCTGGCCTTGAACTTGAAGACTTCCTGCCTCAGCCTCCTAAGAGCTGGGATTATAGGTACATGCCCCCACACCCAGCCTTCTCAGAGTTCCCTGCCTTTCTTTCCTGCTTCCTAGTCTAGCTTCCTTCCAGAATGAATTCTCTTACCCTTTTTTTTTGCCTGAGCTGTAGGCAGCGCTGAGCTAAATCAGGGTTATAGAGGTTGCATTGGCATCCCTGGCGTTTCTCATAGTCCCTCACTTCTAATTATATATATGTAGTCATTTCTCTTGAGGGAAGTGGCACAGTCATGGGGCAGAGTATAGGCTCTGAAGTCAGACAGGCCTCAGTTGAAGCCAGCTCTTGCTGCCCATGCTGTGCATCCTTGGGCACGGTGCAGTACCTTTCTGATCCTCAGCCTGTCAGTGGTGAAACACCCTAATCCGTAGGGTGCTGGGAGGGCTGAGTGGAGGGGGTCAGTGTGCAGACTGTGGCTTCTATCCATACCAGATTACATCTTATTTACTTGGGTGTGCTGGAGTGCACACACTTGCCGCTGTGTGCATACGGAGGTGCAAGGACACCTTGCAGCAGTCAGTTCTCTCTTTCCACCACTGGGGCCCACGAGGTTGAACTCAGGTTGTCATGCTTGGCAGAAGCCCCCTTTACCTGCTGAGCTGTCTCTCCGGACTGTCCCTACTTTAATTATTTGTTCGTGACTGGGCCTTTTGTTTCAAGCCACTACCACTGTATCTTTGAAGTAGGTGCCAGAGGGATAACAAATAATGATGAACATTGTGGGGACAACGTACGTGCTCCTGGCATGGAATTTGAGCTCAGAAGCTCACTGGGGGTTGGGTGTAGCGAAGATGGCTACGCTCTCAGCTTCTCAGGAGGTTGGGGCAGGAGGCTGGCTTAAAACTAGGAGTTTGAGAGCACCGCCAGTAACGCAGAAAGTTGCTGGGCTTGGCCTGTTGGAGTGGCTTTAGGTCTATGTTCACAGAAGCCCCTCCCTTGTCCCTCATCCACTTGACGTGGACTGGCCTGATGTCTTCCGGTCCCCTCACAGCATCTCCAAGCCCCCAAGGGTGGAGCTTGTACCTCATTAGCTGTACTAAGAACATGAGTTTCACTGGATCCCCATGAGATGGGCAGAAGGTATTACACCCATTTTATAGGGGGTGGGGGAACTGAGGCCCATAGAGAGGTGCCACGAGCCCCAAGTCCCACACATCCACGATGCCTCCTCCATCTCTCACTTCCTCGCTGTGAGGCCGCCTCAGCCTAGCCGTTAGCGAGACAAAAGCTGGGACTGGACACTGATGGCAAGCTTGAGCACCTGCCTTCCATCTGCCCCCCAGCTCTCCTCTGCACGCTGTGCCGGCACTCACCGTGCAGTCTTCAGAACAGGAAGCAATCTCAAAGTCATCAAAAGGATTCCACTTGATGTCCAAGACGTTCCCTCTGTGCCCGCAGACCTTGGGGTAGTGAGGATCCAACTTTCCCGTCTGTAAAGCAGTGTCACAGGCATCAGGAGGCTGTTGTGGTGTCGCAGGAGGCTGGTAGGATGGCTGCTAGCTCCTCACTAAGTCAGCAGTGAAATGGAAGGGGCAGAGCTGGGGCAGCCTACCTTTCTACACCCGCTGTGTGAGCCTGGAGGAATCACTTCACTTTTCTTGTCCTCCTTAGTACAGGGGAGGATGTGATGGGTGTTTCACAGTGTAGGACTGAGGACAGTGGGAATGGTCTGGGCTTAGTGCCCAGTGCCCAGCAGGTGCTCAGTATGGGCATTTTCCTTCCCACACACAGCTGCAGGAACTAGTGTGGTACAGCCCTTTCTGAAAATGGCCTGGCAGTTAAATGTGACCCAGAAGTTCTGTTCCTAGACATATCCCCGAGAGAAACGAAAACGTGGATCCACTTGAAATTCATTAGCATCCGCAGCAGCACTGTCTGACAAACAAAAAGAGGCAGCCCAGGTGCCCACCAAGTGACAAGTGGAATGAACACACAGTGTGCAGCACAGTTAGATGGTGGAATATTACTCAGCCAAAAAAAGGAGCACGATGAGTGAATCTGGAAAGCATTAGTCTAAGTGAAAGAAACAGACATGAAAAGCTACTTAGCAACAGGTGAGGTGGCACATCTCTGTGACCACAGCACTGGGGAAGCTGGGCAGAAAATCAAGAGTTGAGGCCAGCTTGGATTCAAACAAAAAAAATCAGATACTAGTTAGGCACTGGTGGTGTATGCCTACTGTCCCAGCAACTTAGGAGGCTGAGGCAGGAGGGTCTCAGGAATTGAAAGGAAGCCTGCGCAGCAAGATGGTCACACACATGTGGAACACAGGGTAGAGACTGTAGCTCAGAGACAGAGCACCTGACTAGCATGTGAAGACCCTGGGCTCAGTCTTTACCATCAAGGAATAAGGATGTGTACATGGGCACATCAACAAATATGAGTCGTGTCATTTGCTACTGATGTGTGAGGGGGTGGAAAAGGCTAGCCTTGTCTATCAGATGGCTCTGCTTCTGTTGTTGGAAGCAGCAGCTTCCTGGACAGGGCAGGCAGGTCACGCTCTCCTAGGCATCCTGAAAGAGACCAGTCTTGGCTAACAGCTCCTTGCCCAGCCCCCAGGCCACTCTGTGTACTGTCCTCAGAGTGCCCCAGCCCCCCACATACGCATACTATGTTGCTCAGGCTGGCCTTGAACTCCTGATCCTCCTGCCTCCACATTTCCTGAGATGGGGTTATACATGGCATCACAGGGCTGTATCACTACAACTAGCTTTCAAGGTGAGGCTTTGAAAATTAAAATCTGACCACGTCATGTACCCGTTTTCACTCTGCAAGCCCCTTCTTCAGGCCTGAACTGTAACTATCTCCTCCTTGTAGGACTGCAAAGGGTCAGGTGAGACACAGAATGAAAAGCCCAACAGGGAGGAAGCGAAGTAAATGCTCAGCAATAGTAGCTATATATACCCACGACAAACAATGTACCTCAGGCTGAGAGGAAAAAAACAACAAAAACAAACAAACAAACAAAAACAGAAGAAAATGCTGTAGTGTATGCAGATGGTGGCACACAGGCTTCTTCCCTTTTTCTTTTTTTTTTTTTTTTTTTTGAGATAGGGTTTCTCTGTGTAGCCTGACTGTCCTGGAACTCAGACCAGGCTGGCCTCGAACTCAAAGATCCACCTGCCTCTGCCTCCCAAATGCTGGGATTAAAGGCGTGTGCCACTATGCCTGCCTACACAGGGTTCTTTTTACATCTTCATTTTCTTTTTTCTTTCTTTCTTTTTTTTTTTTTTAAATCTGAGATAGGATCTCTTGTAGCCTAGGCTTACCATTAACCCTTTATGTAGCCAAGGCTAGTTTGGAACTTTGAATCCTCACCTCTGCTTACTGTGGGTTATAGGCATGACCATACTATCTTTATTTTAAAGCAAATTTCCATAATTTGGCAATTAACAAAAAGGAGTTTATTTCTGTAATCCCAGCACTTGAGAGGCAGGGGCAGGAGGACTGTCCCTAGGGTGAACATAGTCTGAGCTACATACTAAGTCCAGATCAGCCAGGGCTATGAAGTGAGAACTTGTCTTAAACAATACAAACAGAACTACAAAGTTTCTGAGAAGCTGGTCCTTCTAGGATTAGCCAAAAGTTTGTTCCTGAGCTCAAAGCATTCTTAGAGAGTAGGAATGGTGAGCACACAGACCAGGCTTTCTAATGCTGTACCCATGGCAGGCATCACTAATGGATCATAGTACTCTCAAGCACAGACTAGAGGAGAGACACTCCTGGGGTCATTGGGACTCAGAAGAACAGAGCCAGGCCTCTGCCCAACAAATTGAAATGGACTTCCTGTGCTTTGAAGAGTTCTAATCTTCTCTAAATTGTCCTGGCCCCGCTTCCTCCATTCTTTCCCTTTTCTTGTATCATTTCCTGGGTCAAAGAGCATGGCAATACAGAATCTTTTGCTATAGGCCTGATTGCTCTGGGTCTTTATCTCTGTTCTCTGGCCCAGAGCCATGCCCTCATATCTGCCCTGCAGGTTTCTCAGGAAATGCTAATTGTCAGGCAGGTCTTGGGCTAACCCTAGGCAAGCTGCCAAGAGGACACTGACACCACACCCTCACCTCCAGTAGAGCTTGCAGCTTCAGGGCTAGGTTGACCTTTGGGGCTGGGCTCCCCTGGAGCTCCCAGAACAGGAGCCACATCAGTCCACTCAAGACCCAGGGCATTAACGGCCTTAGTTAGTCTGAAGCTATTGACTGGGCTGCTAAAAAGCCTGCCTGGGAGCCACGTTCATAATCAGGGTGGCATTTTTACCTTTTTGTCTGTTAGATCAGCATTCAGCTAGGGAGGGGCTGCTGGGCTACTGTCTCACAACACAAGCTTTAAGTCAGGGGTGACAACCCTGTCTCTCTCAAACCTCAGAGAGGCCTGACTGGCGACAGGAGCTGGCTGCCAAGCCTGTATAGGCCCACAAGCCACCAGAGGGCTGCCCTGAGGCAGGTGCAGATGGCAGGAAATTAGGATCCCTACAAGGTATAATGAAGGGTGGGGGTGGGGCAGCGACAGATCCAGTTCTTGGGATGGAGAGAGCTGCACTGGGGCATGGCTCTACCTACAAGTAAGCTAACTGCATCAAACTCCTTCCAGTAGCAAAGTGGAGTTTGGGAGGCGTGGGTGGGAGAGGGGCAGAGAAAGTCACACAGTGTAGCTGCACTGCAGCTGACTCCCGCTTCCTGGCCTGGAACTCCTGCTATGCCACTCATTACTGTTGGAGCTGGGCCTCTGAGCTCTGCTCAGGACCGTGGCTCCTTCCTCTACAGAATAGGGGAAAGAAAAAAATTCACTCGCAGTGGTGGGGGGGTGAGGAGAAACGTGCAGATACGGGCTGAGAACTTGCAGGGGACACACTGCTTTATAAACCAGCTTGTATTGATTTATCTGAACCCATTGCAATTATCAATTAGAGCTTTGTAGGGTGCTGCGGAACGGACTTGGGGTGTCATACATGCTAAGCAGCCTTTAATATTACTGGGCTACACCCAAACCACACCCAACTTTAATTGTTGCTTGGTATGTTCCAGAGCCGGAGGATATACTTATTATAAGAACAAACCATTCTAGGGGTGGGGGGGGGTAGGGTCAAATATACATACACATATGCATACATACACACCCCCAAAACCACACATACACATACATGTGCATACATATACACACACTCACCCACCAGTATACACATGTACACACATATACAAACACATGTATGTATTCAAATGTGTGTGCATACACACATGCATATACATGGGTGTACACTTGCATACATGCACACAGAAGACACACCACAGACACATGCATATATATATATATATACACACACACACACACAGACAATGCACACTGATAAACACACACATGCACACACACACACACACACACTCAGGAACACATACACACAGCATTTCCTACATTGCTTTAAGAAGGGTTAGTTTGCCTCTGAGAACCCAGTGAACTGTCCTTTCTGTTTCCTCTAGTCCAGCACAATCATGTGATCACCTGGTCCCTCAGACCTTGGGCCCCTTTGATCTGGTCCCTGTGCATCAATGTCCCAGGGTCTATCTTCTGGGCTTTCCTTGCTTTCTTTCTTCCTCCATACCTCACCCAAAGTCCACATCCCTTGTGCCCTGGGAGGCTCTGATACAGGCCCCAAAGCCCATCCCTTCTATTCCTGTTTGGAGGCCCCAGGCAGCTTCTGCCCACACCTTGCCGCTCCCCTTTGCACCCCAGCAGGCCTCGGTTGCCAAGGCTGCACAGGAGGTTATGAAACAGCCTCTGGCCTTCCTCCAGAGGCTCACCACAAAGTGCACAGGGGAGAGGCACCTTGCCTGAGGTGGAACCCTTTCAGGGCCTTGAATCTCTGCATGGGACAGCCCGGCAGGCACTCTGGTAACACCTAAGACAGGAGGCTGTGGCGCGGTTAGACAGCTGCCAAGCTGCACTCTCCCCTGCATTATCAGCAGGGCAGTGGGGCTGCTGCCTTTCACTCATCCCTGGGCCTGGCCTGGCTCTAATCTCTGGTAACTGGTGAGAAGCCAGTGAGTAAACAGCCAGAGTGTTGCAGCCCCTGGAGCTCAGAGAACAGGAGGCTTTCTAGCCACACCCAGCTCCAAGCTTCTCATCTATAGCTCATGGGGCCCCAGCAGCCGATCAGGACAAGGGGTAATACTTCTGCAAGCAGAGCAGTGTAGGCGAGGCCCCAGCGGGTGCGCATGCCTCAAACCCCCTATGATAAAGGGGCTGCTGTTGCGTTCTAGGAGAGCTGGCACCGGTGGCTTCCCGCCCCTTTTTTGTCTTTATAGTGTCTGTTCAGGATTACAATGGAAAGAATGAGAGAGAGAGAGAGAGAGAGAGAGAGAGAGAAGAAAGAAAGAAAGGATGGAAGAAGGGAAGAAAGAAAGAGAGAAAGGGAGGAAGGAAGAAGTGTACACTTGGCAGGGGCCAGGTGACCTGAGCATCCTTATCAAGGCTGTGACACTGAACTGCAGCACTACTGGTAGCGAGTAATCAGTAGAAAGGCACCCAGGCTCTCACTGTATTATTTCATACACATGATTATGAATCTGCAAGTAAAAAGAGCACAAACCAGTGCTTGCTGCCAAAATCACATGGGATAAGGTGAGACCCACTTCCTCCACACACGTGCTGGGGCAGAATCACGTGCACACACACACACACACACACACACACACACACACACACACACAGTGCTGGGTGTATCAGGAGTGCTGGCAACTCTGGGGTAGGCTGGGAATGCAGAGGCTCTGGACAGACCTGAACCTTCTCAACAGGCATCTCTATGGTCCCACAACGGTGTGACAGGCTCACAGGTGGCACCAGCTGTTGTGCCTGCGTTCTCGGGAGTCTGACACATGTCCTTGAGCTATGTGTGAGATTGCAAAAAGCCCAAAGGACATCAGGTGTGATGCTACACTCCTATAATTCCAGCACTTTGGTGGGTGGAGACAGGGGGATCAGAGTTCATGGCCAGCGTGGGCTATGAGATTGCTTCCAAAAATGAAGGGAAAAAGTGAGAAGGGTCTAGGACCGGACTACGAAGCACAAGTGAGTTTCAACCCTCAGGTGGCTTCCCACTCAACTCAAAGGAACCCAGACTTTCTGGTTCAAATCGCCTTCCTGACAGTCTCAGTATGGCGCCCCATCATGCCTCACCTCCACACCCTTGCTCGAGAGATGGGCGTGTAAACACCACTCATTCCCACCCTGGGGTCTCTTCACTTGCTTCTGCTTGAACACTTTTAGAGCTGAAGCCACTGTCTAGAGGCATCTCCCAGAGAACGCCTTCCTGGACCATCCTGTGTGAGGCAGGCCTCCCCTAACCCATGTCACCATCCATCATACAAACTTGATGCCCACTGAGGAACACATTGGTACTCTCACCAGTAGTTAATGCAAAGTGGAAAGAATTTAAGCAGTAAAAACCAGGAACCAACTAGTTCATTAGCTTTTTCCTGCTTTGGGGATCAAACCCACGGCTTTGCGGACTCACTCTACTACCCAGCTACATCCCCGGCCCTAATTATTTCCTTAACTAGTGACAAATGCAGCCCGTTTGGTGGACAGAACCTTTCAGAAGAGCCCAGAGCTTGGGAGAAACTTGCAGGAAATGAGGAGCTTTCAGGTCCCTCTACCTCCGAGCTGTAAACAGTCTTCCCGCTGTGACTAGACCAGCAAGTGCCACTCACTTTGACTCTCCATCTTGTAAACCTTCATCTCCCTCGGACACTTTCTGTATCTCACCCTGACAGTCAAGGCCCTTTTCATAGGGCCCCATCTGTTTCTCCAGGGCTCTTCCTCTTCACTTTCAAAGACAGCTCATCTGTTTGAACTGTTCTCTGAGAGCCCCACAGCTATTTCCCGCCCTCCCTTTTGCCATTTAGAACCACAGGGCTCAGCAGCCCGAACAATGGTTAGGTAATTTGCTCAGTCAATGGAAATCTGTGAGCGTTAATTATGAGTCAGTAATCCAGTATAGGAGTAAACAAAGCAGGCCCCTCCTCCTACTTAGGAGGCAGAAGCAGAATCATGGAATAGCAGAGCACATAGTCCTAAACAGAAAATATGCTGTGGGTGTATCCCAGGAAAGGAGAGTGTACTCCCCTGAACAGGGGAGGTGGAGGCAAATCAGCTCAAGATTTACTTTAGCTACAAAGTGGCTATCCATGAACATGGAATCTATTCTCAGTCATTCACACTTTTACAAGCTCTTCAGTAACTCTATAATTTTCTCCCAAGTCTGCCTTGTTTAATTATAGGTACCCTGTTTTGTTTCTTTTTTGAGACAAAGTCTCACTATGTAGCTCTGGCTGTCCTGGAACTCTGTGGACCAGGTTGACCTTAAACTCACAGAGATCCACCTGCCTCTGCCTCCCAAACGCTGAGATCAAAGGTGTGCACCACCATGTCCATGTCCAACTTTTTTTTTTTTTAGGTTTTTCAAGACAAGGTTCCTCTGTGTAGCCCTGGCTGTCCTGGAATTCGCTCTATAGACCAGGCTGGCCTCGAACTCAGAGATCCTCCTGCCTCTGTCTCCCAAGCGCTGGGATTAAAGGTGTGCACCACCACTGCCTGGCTACAATTTTTATTCCACTAAATATAACTAGAAAATGTTATATTCACTTAGTGACATTTTCTGTTTCTGGGATGTAGAATGTAATTCATTTTTGAATTTTGAATTTTATATTCAGCTTTCTTCCAAATGCTGTTTTTTTTTTTTTAAGTAATTGACTACATATTCTGTTTAAAATTTTTTAATTATAGCCGGGCATGGTGGTGCACGCCTTTAATGCCAGCACTCGGGAGGCAGAGGCAGGTGGATCACTGTGAATTCGAGGCCAACCTGGTCTACAAAGTGAGTCCAAGACAGTCAAGGCTACACAGAGAAACCCTATCTTGAAAAACCAAAAAAAATTTTTTTCAATTATATTAATTTATTGTGTGTTTGGACACATGCTTAAGTATGTGTGCAGGCAGCAGAAGACATTTTTCGGGAGTCAGGTCTCTCTGTCCACTGTCTGGGTGCCAGGTACTGAACTCAGGTTGTCAGGCTTGTTGACAACCAGCTTTACCCACCGGGACCATCTCACCAGCCACTGAGGGCCATCACTTTTCAACAGGATGCTCATAAACATTGCTTTTTTAAAATGTGTGTCATGTCAGCACTTTTTACCAGTGCTATCAGCCCAACAGTGAACAAGAGGACACGGTTGTCCCATAGTGCGATGAACCAGAAGGGCACAACATTGAGTGTATAATATTCCTGCCCCAAATAACAAGTGAGTCTAATCAAGAGACAGAAACCTGCAAATCTAAACTTAGTCCCAATCTACAAAATCACCAGCCTTGCTCCTTAAATATAAAACATATAAGATCTTTATATGAAGACAAGGAGACACAACAACTAAATATAATGTGTGGCCCTGAATTGGAACTTAGATCAGATTGAAAAAATGGTGTAAGGGTTGGGACAATGACCAGGATTTGAACGTGGACTGGATGCTGTCACGCCACCACAGCGTGAGACATTTCCAGGAAGTAGTTATACAAAAGAATGGTCCTGTCCTTACAATATGATAGTGTTTAGGGGGAAAGGGTTAGATCTGTAACTGTTTCCAAGTACGCACAAACCCTTAGGCACGCATGAATGCAAAGCACTCATTGCAATTTGGCAAAGGTTAATAACACCTGGGAAGCCACATACAAGACATCCAGAAGCTCATTCAATTACACTTGCAAATTTTCTGTGTGGTTTACACTGTTACACAATTACCTTTATCCCTAGGGCTACACTTTGGGTATGGAGTGGCTTTTTAAAAGGTCTGTGATGAAGATGAGGTCCCAGGGAAGTGTGGAGGAGTCCTGAAGAGTGGAGCCTAGCAGAAGGTCTTTAGGTCCTGGGGGGCAACCCCCCCCCCGGAAGGAGATGTGGATGGGAACAGTAGAGGTGCATGCCCATAATCCCAGCATTCAGGAGACTGAGGCAGGAGGATTGCGAGTTTGAGCCTCGTATGCTCTAGACAGAGAGATCCTGTCTTAAAAAGGAAAAGGTGGGGCTGTGGTACGTTACTCGCTGGTGATGTGATGAGCAGTTGTCTGGTGCGTGTTTACCCTGTGATGTGCCACTTTTCCTAAGGACCACGCAGAACAGGGCCAGCGGATCATGGACTGGAGGATAGACAGTTGTGAGCTGCCACACGGGTGCTGGGAATTAAACCCGGGTTCTCTGGAAGAGCAGAGCTCCCAACCACAGAGCCATTTCTCCAGCCTGAAAGCTTTGTAACGGCATCTAGCCTGATATTGTTCTTATGTATATTATATGTGTGAGATGCAACAAACATGCCCCAAAGTGCATGGAACTGAAATGTTCAGCCTCAGGAACACTCGGGCAATAAATCAACAGTTCAGCAGGACAAAAGCAGCCTCTGACTTCACAGCCTTGCCCTGCTCCAGCAAGGCCTTGGTTTTCATGGTATCCTCTAATTTGCTTTTGGTTGAAAATGTACCACTTAATTATTTGATTCTTACAGTGCAATTAACTGATTTAATTTATTTATTTATGTTTCTTTTCTTTTCTTTTTTTTTTTTTTTTTTTTTTTGAGACAGGGTTTCTCTGTGTAGCCCTGGCTGTCCTGGAACTCACTCTGTAGACCAGGCAGGTTTGTTTGTTTGTTTTTGTTTTTCGAGACAAGGTTTCTCTGTGTAGCCTTGTCTGTCCTGGACTCACTTTGTAGACCAGGCTGGCCTCGAATTCACAGCAATCTGCCTGCCTCTGCCTCCCAAGTGCTGGGATGAAAGGTGTGTGCCACCACCACCTGGCTGAAAATCTATTTTCTTTTAATATTTATGTGTATATTTTAAGTATATGGGTACGTTGTCTGCATTTACATCTGCACACCAAAAGACAGCATCAGACAGTAGAGAGCTGTCATGTGGGTGCTGGGAATTGAACTCAGGTCCTTTGGAAGAACAGTGAGTGCTCTTAACCACTGAACCATCTCTCCAGCCCTAGTACAACTGGTTTTAATTTCAGGAGGATGGAATAATAGAGCCTGTACTTTGTAATCTCTGGATGAGACTGTGCTGTATACAGGTATGTGTTGTATTGTTAAGTACTGTGGATAGTAACTTATGTCCTGATTATTTTTTTCTAGCTTGGTAATAATATGAACAATGCTCCCATACTTGCTCACTTGCTCGCTCTCTCTTCTGTTTTTGTTTGAGTTGTTTTGTTTTTGTTTTGAGACAGGGTCTCATGTAGCCTAGGCTGGCCTCAAGTTTGTGGTAATCCTTCTGCTGTGGCCTCCCAGGTGCTAGGATTACAGTCAGAACCAAGGTGTCTGGTGCCTGGTTTCAGGAAGTGCATCTTGTGTTTTTTCTTTGTTTGTTTGTTTAAAAAAGCCTCATGTACCACAGGCTGGCCCCAATTTCCTTATGTAGCTAAGGATGATCTTACTTCCAATCCTGGTGACCTTGCTTCTTGGTGCTGGGATTACAGGTGTGTACAACCATGCAGTGTTCATGACCCATGAAGCGAAGGGAGCTCAGGGCCTTGTGTACCAACAGAGCCACGTCCTAAGAATGGAGTTCTTTATGAGGCAAGTATCTTCAGCTGCTCATGGTGGCTTCCACCAGTAATCCCAGCACTCTGGAGGTAGGGCAGGGTGACTTCCGAGTAAGACCCTGTCTCAAAATGGGGTGAGAGGTGGTACCTGAGAGATGGCTCAGTGGTTCAGAGTGGAGACTACTCTTGTAGAGCACCCAGGAGCTTGGTTTGCAGCACCCACATATCAGGCAGCTAATGACTGCAACAGCTTGGCTGCTAGAGGATTGGGCACCTCTGGCTTCCACGTGCACAGACACAAGCGCGCGTGCACACACATGTATATATGTAGGTATATATGTGTGTGGTGCATATGTGTATATATATATATATTTTAAGCAAATATACTTTTTCCATTTCATAATTTACCACCTCTGTTATTTCTTTTAGGGAAGTTTTTTTTTTTGTTGTTGTTTTTTGTCCAAGACAGTGTTTCTCTGTGTAATCCTGGATGTCCTAGAACTCACACTGTAGACCAGGCTAGCCTCAAACTCAGAGATCTGTCTGCCTTTGCCTCTCGAGTGCTGGGATTAAAGGTGTGTGCCACCAGGGCCCAGCTAGGGAAGTGTTTCTCCCTCAGTTTGCTAATGGTCACAGGATATTCGGTGTTTGATTCCTACTTGAGTCAGTACTGGCAGGGGTCTGCCCATTTCAGGCATGCGTTCAGATTTGGGGTCTCCACTTGCTCATGTCAGGGTGCTACTGGCTTTCAGGTTCACAGCTCTCCTGCAGGGATGCACTGCTTTTGGTCCTTTTGGATCGTCTCTCAGTCAGTCAGTCAGTCTTTCCAGTGGCCACTCGGTTTATCTTTCAGGTTTT